>NC_054399.1:25383662-25636648 GCF_017976425.1 Toxotes jaculatrix | reverse complement strand
GGCTTCAAAATAGGCCAAAAAAAGTCATAGTATCGTATGGCCTCAAAGTGTCATAAAAATGGTCATAGTATAGTAAGGCTTCAAAATAGGCCAAAAAAAGTCATAGTATAGTATGGCCTCAAAATGTCATAAAAATGGTCATAGTATAGTAAGGCTTCAAAATAGGCCAAAAAAAGTCATAGTATAGTATGGCGTCAAAAAGTCATAAAAATGGTCATAGTATAGTAAGGCTTCAAAATAGGCCAAAAAAAGTCATAGTATAGTAAGGCTTCAAAATAGGCCAGAAAAAGTCATAGTATAGTATGGCCTCAAAAAGTCATAGTATAGTATGGTCATAGTATAGTAAGGCTTCAAAATAGTTCAAAAAAAGTCATAGTATAGTAGGGCTTCAAAATGGTCAAAAAGGTCATAGTATAGTATGGCCTCAAAAAGTCATAAAAATGGTCATAGTATAGTAAGGCTTCAAAATAGGCCAAAAAAAGTCATAGTATAGTATGGCCTCAAAATGTCATAAAAATGGTCATAGTATAGTAAGGCTTCAAAATAGGCCAAAAAAAGTCATAGTATAGTATGGCCTCAAAATGTCATAAAAATGGTCATAGTATAGTAAGGCTTCAAAATAGGCCAAAAAAAGTCATAGTATAGTATGGCCTCAAAAAGTCATAGTATAGTATGGTCATAGTATAGTAAGGCTTCAAAATAAGCCCAAAAAAAGTCATAGTATAGTATGGCCTCAAAATGTCATAAAAATGGTCATAGTATAGTAAGGCTTCAAAATAGGCCAAAAAAAGTCATAGTATAGTATGGCCTCAAAATGTCATAAAAATGGTCATAGTATAGTAAGGCTTCAAAATAGGCCAAAAAAAGTCATAGTATAGTAAGGATTCAAAATAGGCCAAAAAAAGTCATAGTATAGTATGGCCTCAAAAAGTCATAGTATAGTATGGTCATAGTATAGTAAGGCTTCAAAATGGTCAAAAAAAGTCATAGTATAGTATGGCCTCAAAAAGTCATAAAAATGGTCATAGTATAGTAAGGCTTCAAAATAGGCCATAAAAAGTCATAGTATAGTATGGCCTCAAAATGTCATAAAAATGGTCATAGTATAGTAAGGCTTCAAAATAGGCCAAAAAAAGTCATACTTTAGTATGGCCTCAAAATGTCATAAAAATGGTCATAGTATAGTAAGGCTTCAAAATAGGCCAAAAAAAGTCATAGTATAGTATGGCCTCAAAAAGTCATAGTATAGTATGGTCATAGTATAGTAAGGCTTCAAAATGGTCAAAAAAAAGTCATAGTATAGTATGGCCTAAAAAAGTCATAAAAATGGTCATAGTATAGCAAGGCTACAAGATAGGCCAAAAAAAGTCATACTATAGTATGTCCTCAAAAAGTCATAGTATAGTATGGTCGTAGTATAGTAATTCTTCAAAATGGTCAAAAAAAGTCATAGTATAGTATGGCCTCAAAAAGTCATAAAAATGGTCATAGTATAGTAAGGCTTCAAAATAGGCCAAAAAAAGTCATAGTATAGTATGGCCTCAAAATGTCATAAAAATGGTCATAGTATAGTAAGGCTTCAAAATAGGCCAAAAAAAGTCATACTTTAGTATGGCCTCAAAATGTCATAAAAATGGTCATAGTATAGTAAGGCTTCAAAATAGGCCAAAAAAAGTCATACTTTAGTATGGCTTCAAAATGTCATAAAAATGGTCATAGTATAGTAAGGCTTCAAAATAGGCCAAAAAAAGTCATAGTATAGTATGTCCTCAAAAAGTCATAGTATAGTATGGTCATAGTATAGTAAGGCTTCAAAATAGGCCAAAAAAAGTCATAGTATAGTAAGGCTTCAAAATGGTCAAAAAAAGTCATAGTATAGTATGGCCTCAAAAAGTCATAAAATTGGTCATAGTATAGTAAGGCTTCAAAATAGGCTGAAAAAAGTCATAGTATAGTATGTCCTCAAAAAGTCATAGTATAGTATGGTCATAGTATAGTAAGGCTTCAAAATAGGCCAAAAAAAGTCATAGTATAGTAAGGCTTCAAAATGGTCAAAAAAAGTCATAGTATAGTATGGCCTCAAAAAGTCATAAAATTGGTCATAGTATAGTAAGGCTTCAAAATAGGCCATAAAAAGTCATAGTATAGTATGGCCTCAAAATGTCATAAAAATGGTCATAGTATAGTAAGGCTTCAAAATAGGCCAAAAAAAGTCATACTTTAGTATGGCCTCAAAATGTCATAAAAATGGTCATAGTATAGTAAGGCTTCAAAATAGGCCAAAAAAAGTCATACTTTAGTATGGCCTCAAAATGTCATAAAAATGGTCACAGTATAGTAAGGCTTCAAAATAGGCCAAAAAAAGTCATACTTTAGTATGGCTTCAAAATGTCATAATAATGGTCATAGTATAGTAAGGCTTCAAAATAGGCCAAAAAAAGTCATAGTATAGTATGGCCTCAAAATGTCATAAAAATGGTCATAGTATAGTAAGGCTTCAAAATAGGCCAAAAAAAGTCATAGTATAGTATGGCCTCAAAATGTCATAAAAATGGTCATAGTATAGTAAGGCTTCAAAATAGGCCAAAAAAAGTCATAGTATAGTATGGCCTCAAAATGTCATAAAAATGGTCATAGTATAGTAAGGCTTCAAAATAGGCCAAAAAAAGTCATAGTATAGTATGGCCTCAAAAAGTCATAAAAATGGTCATAGTATAGTAAGGCTTCAAAATAGGCCAAAAAAAGTCATAGTATAGTATGGCCTCAAAATGTCATAAAAATGGTCATAGTATAGTAAGGCTTCAAAATAGGCCAAAAAAAGTTATAGTATAGTATGGCTTCAAAAAGTCATAAAAATGGTCATAGTATAGTAAGGCTTCAAAATAGGCCAAAAAAAGTCATAGTATAGTAAGGCTTCAAAATAGGCCAAAAAAAGTCATATTATAGTATGGCCTCAAAAAGTCATAGTATAGTAAGGCTTCAAAATAGTTCAAAAAAAGTCATAGTATAGTAAGGCTTCAAAATGGTCAAAAAAGTCATAGTATAGTATGGCCTCAAAAAGTCATAAAAATGGTCATAGTATAGTAAGGCTTCAAAATAGGCCAAAAAAAGTCATAGTATAGTATGGCCTCAAAATGTCATAAAAATGGTCATAGTATAGTAAGGCTTCAAAATAGGCCAAAAAAAGTCATAGTATAGTAAGGCTTCAAAATAGGCCAAAAAAAGTCATAGTATAGTATAGCCTCAAAAAGTCATAGTATAGTATGGTCATAGTATAGTAAGGCTTCAAAATAGGCCAAAAAAAGTCATAGTATAGTAAGGCTTCAAAATAGGCCAAAAAAAGTCATAGTATAGTATGGCCAAAAAAAGTCATAGTATAGTATGGTCATAGTATAGTAAGGCTTCAAAATGGTCAAAAAAAGTCATAGTATAGTATGGCCTCAAAAAGTCATAAAAATGGTCATAGTATAGTAAGGCTACAAGATAGGCCAAAAAAAGTCATACTATAGTATGTCCTCAAAAAGTCATAGTATAGTATGGTCATAGTATAGTAAGGCTTCAAAATAGGCCAAAAAAAGTCATAGTATAGTAAGGCTTCAAAATGGTAAAAAAAAGTCATAGTATAGTATGGCCTCAAAAAGTCATAGTATAGTATGGTCATAGTATAGTAAGGCTTCAAAATAGTTCAAAAAAAGTCATAGTATAGTAAGGCTTCAAAATGGTCAAAAAGGTCATAGTATAGTATGGCCTCAAAAAGTCATAAAAATGGTCATAGTATAGTAAGGCTTCAAAATAGGCCAAAAAAAGTCATACTTTAGTATGGCCTCAAAATGTCATAAAAATGGTCATAGTATAGTAAGGCTTCAAAATAGGCCAAAAAAAGTCATAGTATAGTATGGCCTCAAAAAGTCATAGTATAGTATGGTCATAGTATAGTAAGGCTTCAAAATGGTCAAAAAAAAGTCATAGTATAGTATGGCCTCAAAAAGTCATAAAAATGGTCATAGTATAGTAAGGCTTCAAAATAGGCCAAAAAAAGTCATACTTTAGTATGGCCTCAAAATGTCATAAAAATGGTCATAGTATAGTAAGGCTTCAAAATAGGCCAAAAAAAGTCATAGTATAGTATGGCCTCAAAATGTCATAAAAATGGTCATAGTATAGTAAGGCTTCAAAATAGGCCAAAAAAAGTCATAGTATAGTATGGCCTCAAAATGTCATAAAAATGGTCATAGTATAGTAAGGCTTCAAAATAGGCCAAAAAAAGTTATAGTATAGTATGGCCTCAAAAAGTCATAAAAATGGTCATAGTATAGTAAGGCTTCAAAATAGGCCAAAAAAAGTCATAGTATCGTATGGCCTCAAAATGTCATAAAAATGGTCATAGTATAGTAAGGCTTCAAAATAGGCCAAAAAAAGTCATAGTATAGTATGGCCTCAAAATGTCATAAAAATGGTCATAGTATAGTAAGGCTTCAAAATAGGCCAAAAAAAGTCATAGTATAGTATGGCGTCAAAAAGTCATAAAAATGGTCATAGTATAGTAAGGCTTCAAAATAGGCCAAAAAAAGTCATAGTATAGTAAGGCTTCAAAATAGGCCAGAAAAAGTCATAGTATAGTATGGCCTCAAAAAGTCATAGTATAGTATGGTCATAGTATAGTAAGGCTTCAAAATAGTTCAAAAAAAGTCATAGTATAGTAAGGCTTCAAAATGGTCAAAAAGGTCATAGTATAGTATGGCCTCAAAAAGTCATAAAAATGGTCATAGTATAGTAAGGCTTCAAAATAGGCCAAAAAAAGTCATAGTATAGTAAGGCTTCAAAATAGGCCAAAAAAAGTCATAGTATAGTATGGCCTCAAAAAGTCATAGTATAGTATGGTCATAGTATAGTAAGGCTTCAAAATAGGCCAAAAAAAGTCATAGTATAGTATGGCCTCAAAAAGTCATAGTATAGTATGGTCATAGTATAGTAAGGCTTCAAAATGGTCAAAAAAAAGTCATAGTATAGTATGGCCTCAAAAAGTCATAAAAATGGTCATAGTATAGTAAGGCTTCAAAATAGGCCAAAAAAAGTCATACTTTAGTATGGCCTCAAAATGTCATAAAAATGGTCATAGTATAGTAAGGCTTCAAAATAGGCCAAAAAAAGTCATAGTATAGTATGGCCTCAAAATGTCATAAAAATGGTCATAGTATAGTAAGGCTTCAAAATAGGCCAAAAAAAGTCATAGTATAGTATGGCCTCAAAATGTCATAAAAATGGTCATAGTATAGTAAGGCTTCAAAATAGGCCAAAAAAAGTTATAGTATAGTATGGCCTCAAAAAGTCATAAAAATGGTCATAGTATAGTAAGGCTTCAAAATAGGCCAAAAAAAGTCATAGTATCGTATGGCCTCAAAATGTCATAAAAATGGTCATAGTATAGTAAGGCTTCAAAATAGGCCAAAAAAAGTCATAGTATAGTATGGCCTCAAAATGTCATAAAAATGGTCATAGTATAGTAAGGCTTCAAAATAGGCCAAAAAAAGTCATAGTATAGTATGGCGTCAAAAAGTCATAAAAATGGTCATAGTATAGTAAGGCTTCAAAATAGGCCAAAAAAAGTCATAGTATAGTAAGGCTTCAAAATAGGCCAGAAAAAGTCATAGTATAGTATGGCCTCAAAAAGTCATAGTATAGTATGGTCATAGTATAGTAAGGCTTCAAAATAGTTCAAAAAAAGTCATAGTATAGTAAGGCTTCAAAATGGTCAAAAAGGTCATAGTATAGTATGGCCTCAAAAAGTCATAAAAATGGTCATAGTATAGTAAGGCTTCAAAATAGGCCAAAAAAAGTCATAGTATAGTATGGCCTCAAAATGTCATAAAAATGGTCATAGTATAGTAAGGCTTCAAAATAGGCCAAAAAAAGTCATAGTATAGTATGGCCTCAAAAAGTCATAGTATAGTATGGTCATAGTATAGTAAGGCTTCAAAATAAGCCCAAAAAAAGTCATAGTATAGTATGGCCTCAAAATGTCATAAAAATGGTCATAGTATAGTAAGGCTTCAAAATAGGCCAAAAAAAGTCATAGTATAGTATGGCCTCAAAAAGTCATAGTATAGTATGGTCATAGTATAGTAAGGCTTCAAAATAGGCCAAAAAAAGTCATAGTATAGTATGGCCTCAAAATGTCATAAAAATGGTCATAGTATAGTAAGGCTTCAAAATAGGCCAAAAAAAGTCATAGTATAGTATGGCCTCAAAATGTCATAAAAATGGTCATAGTATAGTAAGGCTTCAAAATAGGCCAAAAAAAGTCATAGTATAGTAAGGATTCAAAATAGGCCAAAAAAAGTCATAGTATAGTATGGCCTCAAAAAGTCATAGTATAGGTATGGTCATAGTATAGTAAGGCTTCAAAATGGTCAAAAAAAGTCATAGTATAGTATGGCCTCAAAAAGTCATAAAAATGGTCATAATATAGTAAGGCTACAAGATAGGCCAAAAAAAGTCATACTATAGTATGTCCTCATAAAGTCATAGTATAGTATGGTCATAGTATAGTAAGGCTTCAAAATAGGCCAAAAAAAGTCATAGTATAGTATGGCCTCAAAATGTCATAAAAATGGTCATAGTATAGTAAGGCTTCAAAATAGGCCAAAAAAAGTCATAGTATAGTATGGCCTCAAAATGTCATAAAAATGGTCATAGTATAGTAAGGCTTCAAAATAGGCCAAAAAAAGTCATAGTATAGTATGGCCTCAAAATAGGCCAAAAAAAGTCATAGTATAGTATGGCCTCAAAAAGTCATAGTATAGTATGGTCATAGTATAGTAAGGCTTCAAAATGGTCAAAAAAGTCATAGTATAGTATGGCCTCAAAAAGTCATAAAAATGGTCATATATAGTAAGGCTACAAGATAGGCCAAAAAAAGTCATACTATAGTATGTCCTCAAAAAGTCATAGTATAGTATGGTCATAGTATAGTAAGGCTTCAAAATAGGCCAAAAAAAGTCATAGTATAGTAAGGCTTCAAAATGGTAAAAAAAAAGTCATAGTATAGTATGGCCTCAAAAAGTCATAAAAATGGTCATAGTATAGTAAGGCTTCAAAATAGGCCATAAAAAGTCATAGTATAGTATGGCCTCAAAAAGTCATAAAAATGGTCATAGTATAGTAAGGCTTCAAAATAGGCCAAAAAAAGTCATACTTTAGTATGGCTTCAAAATGTCATAAAAATGGTCATAGTATAGTAAGGCTTCAAAATAGGCCAAAAAAAGTCATACTTTAGTATGGCTTCAAAATGTCATAAAAATGGTCATAGTATAGTAAGGCTTCAAAATAGGCCAAAAAAAGTCATAGTATAGTATGTCCTCAAAAAGTCATAGTATAGTATGGTCATAGTATAGTAAGGCTTCAAAATAGGCCAAAAAAAGTCATAGTATAGTAAGGCTTCAAAATGGTCAAAAAAAGTCATAGTATAGTATGGCCTCAAAAAGTCATAAAATTGGTCATAGTATAGTAAGGCTTCAAAATAGACCATAAAAAGTCATAGTATAGTATGGCCTCAAAATGTCATAAAAATGGTCATAGTATAGTAAGGCTTCAAAATAGGCCAAAAAAAGTCATACTTTAGTATGGCCTCAAAATGTCATAAAAATGGTCATAGTATAGTAAGGCTTCAAAATAGGCCAAAAAAAGTCATAGTATAGTATGGCCTCAAAAAGTCATAGTATAGTATGGTCATAGTATAGTAAGGCTTCAAAATGGTCAAAAAAAGTCATAGTATAGTATGGCCTCAAAAAGTCATAAAATTGGTCATAGTATAGTAAGGCTTCAAAATAGGCCAAAAAAAGTCATAGTATAGTATGGCCTCAAAATGTCATAAAAATGGTCATAGTATAGTAAGGCTTCAAAATAGGCCAAAAAAAAGTTATAGTATAGTATGGCGTCAAAATGTCATAAAAATGGTCATAGTATAGTAAGGCTTCAAAATAGGCCAAAAAAAGTCATAGTATAGTAAGGCTTCAAAATAGGCCAAAAAAAGTCATATTATAGTATGGCCTCAAAAAGTCATAGTATAGTAAGGCTTCAAAATAGTTCAAAAAAAGTCATAGTATAGTAAGGCTTCAAAATGGTCAAAAAAGTCATAGTATAGTATGGCCTCAAAAAGTCATAAAAATGGTCATAGTATAGTAAGGCTTCAAAATAGGCCAAAAAAAGTCATAGTATAGTATGGCCTCAAAATGTCATAAAAATGGTCATAGTATAGTAAGGCTTCAAAATAGGCCAAAAAAAGTCATAGTATAGTATGGCCTCAAAATGTCATAAAAATGGTCATAGTATAGTAAGGCTTCAAAATAGGCCAAAAAAAGTCATAGTATAGTAAGGCTTCAAAATAGGCCAAAAAAAGTCATAGTATAGTATAGCCTCAAAAAGTCATAGTATAGTATGGTCATAGTATAGTAAGGCTTCAAAATGGTCAAAAAAAGTCATAGTATAGTATGGCCTCAAAAAGTCATAAAAATGGTCATAGTATAGTAAGGCTACAAGATAGGCCAAAAAAAGTCATACTATAGTATGTCCTCAAAAAGTCATAGTATAGTATGGTCATAGTATAGTAAGGCTTCAAAATAGGCCAAAAAAAGTCATAGTATAGTAAGGCTTCAAAATAGGCCAAAAAAAGTCATAGTATAGTAAGGCTTCAAAATAGGCCAAAAAAAGTCATAGTATAGTATGGCCTCAAAAAGTCATAGTATAGTATGGTCATAGTATAGTAAGGCTTCAAAATAGGCCAAAAAAAGTCATAGTATAGTAAGGCTTCAAAATAGGCCAAAAAAAGTCATAGTATAGTATGGCCTCAAAAAGTCATAGTATAGTATGGTCATAGTATAGTAAGGCTTCAAAATAGGCCAAAAAAAGTCATAGTATAGTATGGCCTCAAAAAGTCATAGTATAGTATGGTCATAGTATAGTAAGGCTTCAAAATAGGCCAAAAAAAGTCATAGTATAGTATGGCCTCAAAAAGTCATAGTATAGTATGGTCATAGTATAGTAAGGCTTCAAAATGGTCAAAAAAAAGTCATAGTATAGTATGGCCTCAAAAAGTCATAAAAATGGTCATAGTATAGTAAGGCTTCAAAATAGGCCAAAAAAAGTCATACTTTAGTATGGCCTCAAAATGTCATAAAAATGGTCATAGTATAGTAAGGCTTCAAAATAGGCCAAAAAAAGTCATAGTATAGTATGGCCTCAAAATGTCATAAAAATGGTCATAGTATAGTAAGGCTTCAAAATAGGCCAAAAAAAGTCATAGTATAGTATGGCCTCAAAATGTCATAAAAATGGTCATAGTATAGTAAGGCTTCAAAATAGGCCAAAAAAAGTTATAGTATAGTATGGCCTCAAAAAGTCATAAAAATGGTCATAGTATAGTAAGGCTTCAAAATAGGCCAAAAAAAGTCATAGTATCGTATGGCCTCAAAATGTCATAAAAATGGTCATAGTATAGTAAGGCTTCAAAATAGGCCAAAAAAAGTCATAGTATAGTATGGCCTCAAAATGTCATAAAAATGGTCATAGTATAGTAAGGCTTCAAAATAGGCCAAAAAAAGTCATAGTATAGTATGGCGTCAAAAAGTCATAAAAATGGTCATAGTATAGTAAGGCTTCAAAATAGGCCAAAAAAAGTCATAGTATAGTAAGGCTTCAAAATAGGCCAGAAAAAGTCATAGTATAGTATGGCCTCAAAAAGTCATAGTATAGTATGGTCATAGTATAGTAAGGCTTCAAAATAGTTCAAAAAAAGTCATAGTATAGTAAGGCTTCAAAATGGTCAAAAAGGTCATAGTATAGTATGGCCTCAAAAAGTCATAAAAATGGTCATAGTATAGTAAGGCTTCAAAATAGGCCAAAAAAAGTCATAGTATAGTATGGCCTCAAAATGTCATAAAAATGGTCATAGTATAGTAAGGCTTCAAAATAGGCCAAAAAAAGTCATAGTATAGTATGGCCTCAAAAAGTCATAGTATAGTATGGTCATAGTATAGTAAGGCTTCAAAATAAGCCCAAAAAAAGTCATAGTATAGTATGGCCTCAAAATGTCATAAAAATGGTCATAGTATAGTAAGGCTTCAAAATAGGCCAAAAAAAGTCATAGTATAGTATGGCCTCAAAAAGTCATAGTATAGTATGGTCATAGTATAGTAAGGCTTCAAAATAGGCCAAAAAAAGTCATAGTATAGTATGGCCTCAAAATGTCATAAAAATGGTCATAGTATAGTAAGGCTTCAAAATAGGCCAAAAAAAGTCATAGTATAGTATGGCCTCAAAATGTCATAAAAATGGTCATAGTATAGTAAGGCTTCAAAATAGGCCAAAAAAAGTCATAGTATAGTAAGGATTCAAAATAGGCCAAAAAAAGTCATAGTATAGTATGGCCTCAAAAAGTCATAGTATAGTATGGTCATAGTATAGTAAGGCTTCAAAATGGTCAAAAAAAGTCATAGTATAGTATGGCCTCAAAAAGTCATAAAAATGGTCATAATATAGTAAGGCTACAAGATAGGCCAAAAAAAGTCATACTATAGTATGTCCTCATAAAGTCATAGTATAGTATGGTCATAGTATAGTAAGGCTTCAAAATAGGCCAAAAAAAGTCATAGTATAGTATGGCCTCAAAATGTCATAAAAATGGTCATAGTATAGTAAGGCTTCAAAATAGGCCAAAAAAAGTCATAGTATAGTATGGCCTCAAAATGTCATAAAAATGGTCATAGTATAGTAAGGCTTCAAAATAGGCCAAAAAAAGTCATAGTATAGTATGGCCTCAAAATAGGCCAAAAAAAGTCATAGTATAGTATGGCCTCAAAAAGTCATAGTATAGTATGGTCATAGTATAGTAAGGCTTCAAAATGGTCAAAAAAGTCATAGTATAGTATGGCCTCAAAAAGTCATAAAAATGGTCATAGTATAGTAAGGCTACAAGATAGGCCAAAAAAAGTCATACTATAGTATGTCCTCAAAAAGTCATAGTATAGTATGGTCATAGTATAGTAAGGCTTCAAAATAGGCCAAAAAAAGTCATAGTATAGTAAGGCTTCAAAATGGTAAAAAAAAAAGTCATAGTATAGTATGGCCTCAAAAAGTCATAAAAATGGTCATAGTATAGTAAGGCTTCAAAATAGGCCATAAAAAGTCATAGTATAGTATGGCCTCAAAAAGTCATAAAAATGGTCATAGTATAGTAAGGCTTCAAAATAGGCCAAAAAAAGTCATACTTTAGTATGGCTTCAAAATGTCATAAAAATGGTCATAGTATAGTAAGGCTTCAAAATAGGCCAAAAAAAGTCATACTTTAGTATGGCTTCAAAATGTCATAAAAATGGTCATAGTATAGTAAGGCTTCAAAATAGGCCAAAAAAAGTCATAGTATAGTATGTCCTCAAAAAGTCATAGTATAGTATGGTCATAGTATAGTAAGGCTTCAAAATAGGCCAAAAAAAGTCATAGTATAGTAAGGCTTCAAAATGGTCAAAAAAAGTCATAGTATAGTATGGCCTCAAAAAGTCATAAAATTGGTCATAGTATAGTAAGGCTTCAAAATAGGCTGAAAAAAGTCATAGTATAGTATGTCCTCAAAAAGTCATAGTATAGTATGGTCATAGTATAGTAAGGCTTCAAAATAGGCCAAAAAAAGTCATAGTATAGTAAGGCTTCAAAATGGTCAAAAAAAGTCATAGTATAGTATGGCCTCAAAAAGTCATAAAATTGGTCATAGTATAGTAAGGCTTCAAAATAGGCCATAAAAAGTCATAGTATAGTATGGCCTCAAAATGTCATAAAAATGGTCATAGTATAGTAAGGCTTCAAAATAGGCCAAAAAAAGTCATACTTTAGTATGGCCTCAAAATGTCATAAAAATGGTCATAGTATAGTAAGGCTTCAAAATAGGCCAAAAAAAGTCATAGTATAGTATGGCCTCAAAAAGTCATAGTATAGTATGGTCATAGTATAGTAAGGCTTCAAAATGGTCAAAAAAAGTCATAGTATAGTATGGCCTCAAAAAGTCATAAAAATGGTCATAGTATAGTAAGGCTTCAAAATAGGCCAAAAAAAGTCATAGTATACTAAGGCCTCAAAATGTCATAAAAATGGTCATAGTATAGTAAGGCTTCAAAATAGGCCAAAAAAAGTCATACTTTAGTATGGCCTCAAAATGTCATAAAAATGGTCACAGTATAGTAAGGCTTCAAAATAGGCCAAAAAAAGTCATACTTTAGTATGGCTTCAAAATGTCATAATAATGGTCATAGTATAGTAAGGCTTCAAAATAGGCCAAAAAAAGTCATAGTATAGTATGGCCTCAAAATGTCATAAAAATGGTCATAGTATAGTAAGGCTTCAAAATAGGCCAAAAAAAGTCATAGTATAGTATGGCCTCAAAATGTCATAAAAATGGTCATAGTATAGTAAGGCTTCAAAATAGGCCAAAAAAAGTCATAGTATAGTATGGCCTCAAAATGTCATAAAAATGGTCATAGTATAGTAAGGCTTCAAAATAGGCCAAAAAAAGTCATAGTATAGTATGGCCTCAAAAAGTCATAAAAATGGTCATAGTATAGTAAGGCTTCAAAATAGGCCAAAAAAAGTCATAGTATAGTATGGCCTCAAAATGTCATAAAAATGGTCATAGTATAGTAAGGCTTCAAAATAGGCCAAAAAAAGTTATAGTATAGTATGGCTTCAAAAAGTCATAAAAATGGTCATAGTATAGTAAGGCTTCAAAATAGGCCAAAAAAAGTCATAGTATAGTAAGGCTTCAAAATAGGCCAAAAAAAGTCATATTATAGTATGGCCTCAAAAAGTCATAGTATAGTAAGGCTTCAAAATAGTTCAAAAAAAGTCATAGTATAGTAAGGCTTCAAAATGGTCAAAAAAGTCATAGTATAGTATGGCCTCAAAAAGTCATAAAAATGGTCATAGTATAGTAAGGCTTCAAAATAGGCCAAAAAAAGTCATAGTATAGTATGGCCTCAAAATGTCATAAAAATGGTCATAGTATAGTAAGGCTTCAAAATAGGCCAAAAAAAGTCATAGTATAGTAAGGCTTCAAAATAGGCCAAAAAAAGTCATAGTATAGTATAGCCTCAAAAAGTCATAGTATAGTATGGTCATAGTATAGTAAGGCTTCAAAATAGGCCAAAAAAAGTCATAGTATAGTAAGGCTTCAAAATAGGCCAAAAAAAGTCATAGTATAGTATGGCCAAAAAAAGTCATAGTATAGTATGGTCATAGTATAGTAAGGCTTCAAAATGGTCAAAAAAAGTCATAGTATAGTATGGCCTCAAAAAGTCATAAAAATGGTCATAGTATAGTAAGGCTACAAGATAGGCCAAAAAAAGTCATACTATAGTATGTCCTCAAAAAGTCATAGTATAGTATGGTCATAGTATAGTAAGGCTTCAAAATAGGCCAAAAAAAGTCATAGTATAGTAAGGCTTCAAAATGGTAAAAAAAAGTCATAGTATAGTATGGCCTCAAAAAGTCATAGTATAGTATGGTCATAGTATAGTAAGGCTTCAAAATAGTTCAAAAAAAGTCATAGTATAGTAAGGCTTCAAAATGGTCAAAAAGGTCATAGTATAGTATGGCCTCAAAAAGTCATAAAAATGGTCATAGTATAGTAAGGCTTCAAAATAGGCCAAAAAAAGTCATACTTTAGTATGGCCTCAAAATGTCATAAAAATGGTCATAGTATAGTAAGGCTTCAAAATAGGCCAAAAAAAGTCATAGTATAGTATGGCCTCAAAAAGTCATAGTATAGTATGGTCATAGTATAGTAAGGCTTCAAAATGGTCAAAAAAAAGTCATAGTATAGTATGGCCTCAAAAAGTCATAAAAATGGTCATAGTATAGTAAGGCTTCAAAATAGGCCAAAAAAAGTCATACTTTAGTATGGCCTCAAAATGTCATAAAAATGGTCATAGTATAGTAAGGCTTCAAAATAGGCCAAAAAAAGTCATAGTATAGTATGGCCTCAAAATGTCATAAAAATGGTCATAGTATAGTAAGGCTTCAAAATAGGCCAAAAAAAGTCATAGTATAGTATGGCCTCAAAATGTCATAAAAATGGTCATAGTATAGTAAGGCTTCAAAATAGGCCAAAAAAAGTTATAGTATAGTATGGCCTCAAAAAGTCATAAAAATGGTCATAGTATAGTAAGGCTTCAAAATAGGCCAAAAAAAGTCATAGTATCGTATGGCCTCAAAATGTCATAAAAATGGTCATAGTATAGTAAGGCTTCAAAATAGGCCAAAAAAAGTCATAGTATAGTATGGCCTCAAAATGTCATAAAAATGGTCATAGTATAGTAAGGCTTCAAAATAGGCCAAAAAAAGTCATAGTATAGTATGGCGTCAAAAAGTCATAAAAATGGTCATAGTATAGTAAGGCTTCAAAATAGGCCAAAAAAAGTCATAGTATAGTAAGGCTTCAAAATAGGCCAGAAAAAGTCATAGTATAGTATGGCCTCAAAAAGTCATAGTATAGTATGGTCATAGTATAGTAAGGCTTCAAAATAGTTCAAAAAAAGTCATAGTATAGTAAGGCTTCAAAATGGTCAAAAAGGTCATAGTATAGTATGGCCTCAAAAAGTCATAAAAATGGTCATAGTATAGTAAGGCTTCAAAATAGGCCAAAAAAAGTCATAGTATAGTAAGGCTTCAAAATAGGCCAAAAAAAGTCATAGTATAGTATGGCCTCAAAAAGTCATAGTATAGTATGGTCATAGTATAGTAAGGCTTCAAAATAGGCCAAAAAAAGTCATAGTATAGTATGGCCTCAAAAAGTCATAGTATAGTATGGTCATAGTATAGTAAGGCTTCAAAATGGTCAAAAAAAAGTCATAGTATAGTATGGCCTCAAAAAGTCATAAAAATGGTCATAGTATAGTAAGGCTTCAAAATAGGCCAAAAAAAGTCATACTTTAGTATGGCCTCAAAATGTCATAAAAATGGTCATAGTATAGTAAGGCTTCAAAATAGGCCAAAAAAAGTCATAGTATAGTATGGCCTCAAAATGTCATAAAAATGGTCATAGTATAGTAAGGCTTCAAAATAGGCCAAAAAAAGTCATAGTATAGTATGGCCTCAAAATGTCATAAAAATGGTCATAGTATAGTAAGGCTTCAAAATAGGCCAAAAAAAGTTATAGTATAGTATGGCCTCAAAAAGTCATAAAAATGGTCATAGTATAGTAAGGCTTCAAAATAGGCCAAAAAAAGTCATAGTATCGTATGGCCTCAAAATGTCATAAAAATGGTCATAGTATAGTAAGGCTTCAAAATAGGCCAAAAAAAGTCATAGTATAGTATGGCCTCAAAATGTCATAAAAATGGTCATAGTATAGTAAGGCTTCAAAATAGGCCAAAAAAAGTCATAGTATAGTATGGCGTCAAAAAGTCATAAAAATGGTCATAGTATAGTAAGGCTTCAAAATAGGCCAAAAAAAGTCATAGTATAGTAAGGCTTCAAAATAGGCCAGAAAAAGTCATAGTATAGTATGGCCTCAAAAAGTCATAGTATAGTATGGTCATAGTATAGTAAGGCTTCAAAATAGTTCAAAAAAAGTCATAGTATAGTAAGGCTTCAAAATGGTCAAAAAGGTCATAGTATAGTATGGCCTCAAAAAGTCATAAAAATGGTCATAGTATAGTAAGGCTTCAAAATAGGCCAAAAAAAGTCATAGTATAGTATGGCCTCAAAATGTCATAAAAATGGTCATAGTATAGTAAGGCTTCAAAATAGGCCAAAAAAAGTCATAGTATAGTATGGCCTCAAAAAGTCATAGTATAGTATGGTCATAGTATAGTAAGGCTTCAAAATAAGCCCAAAAAAAGTCATAGTATAGTATGGCCTCAAAATGTCATAAAAATGGTCATAGTATAGTAAGGCTTCAAAATAGGCCAAAAAAAGTCATAGTATAGTATGGCCTCAAAAAGTCATAGTATAGTATGGTCATAGTATAGTAAGGCTTCAAAATAGGCCAAAAAAAGTCATAGTATAGTATGGCCTCAAAATGTCATAAAAATGGTCATAGTATAGTAAGGCTTCAAAATAGGCCAAAAAAAGTCATAGTATAGTATGGCCTCAAAATGTCATAAAAATGGTCATAGTATAGTAAGGCTTCAAAATAGGCCAAAAAAAGTCATAGTATAGTAAGGATTCAAAATAGGCCAAAAAAAGTCATAGTATAGTATGGCCTCAAAAAGTCATAGTATAGTATGGTCATAGTATAGTAAGGCTTCAAAATGGTCAAAAAAAGTCATAGTATAGTATGGCCTCAAAAAGTCATAAAAATGGTCATAATATAGTAAGGCTACAAGATAGGCCAAAAAAAGTCATACTATAGTATGTCCTCATAAAGTCATAGTATAGTATGGTCATAGTATAGTAAGGCTTCAAAATAGGCCAAAAAAAGTCATAGTATAGTATGGCCTCAAAATGTCATAAAAATGGTCATAGTATAGTAAGGCTTCAAAATAGGCCAAAAAAAGTCATAGTATAGTATGGCCTCAAAATGTCATAAAAATGGTCATAGTATAGTAAGGCTTCAAAATAGGCCAAAAAAAGTCATAGTATAGTATGGCCTCAAAATAGGCCAAAAAAAGTCATAGTATAGTATGGCCTCAAAAAGTCATAGTATAGTATGGTCATAGTATAGTAAGGCTTCAAAATGGTCAAAAAAGTCATAGTATAGTATGGCCTCAAAAAGTCATAAAAATGGTCATAGTATAGTAAGGCTACAAGATAGGCCAAAAAAAGTCATACTATAGTATGTCCTCAAAAAGTCATAGTATAGTATGGTCATAGTATAGTAAGGCTTCAAAATAGGCCAAAAAAAGTCATAGTATAGTAAGGCTTCAAAATGGTAAAAAAAAAGTCATAGTATAGTATGGCCTCAAAAAGTCATAAAAATGGTCATAGTATAGTAAGGCTTCAAAATAGGCCATAAAAAGTCATAGTATAGTATGGCCTCAAAAAGTCATAAAAATGGTCATAGTATAGTAAGGCTTCAAAATAGGCCAAAAAAAGTCATACTTTAGTATGGCTTCAAAATGTCATAAAAATGGTCATAGTATAGTAAGGCTTCAAAATAGGCCAAAAAAAGTCATACTTTAGTATGGCTTCAAAATGTCATAAAAATGGTCATAGTATAGTAAGGCTTCAAAATAGGCCAAAAAAAGTCATAGTATAGTATGTCCTCAAAAAGTCATAGTATAGTATGGTCATAGTATAGTAAGGCTTCAAAATAGGCCAAAAAAAGTCATAGTATAGTAAGGCTTCAAAATGGTCAAAAAAAGTCATAGTATAGTATGGCCTCAAAAAGTCATAAAATTGGTCATAGTATAGTAAGGCTTCAAAATAGGCCATAAAAAGTCATAGTATAGTATGGCCTCAAAATGTCATAAAAATGGTCATAGTATAGTAAGGCTTCAAAATAGGCCAAAAAAAGTCATACTTTAGTATGGCCTCAAAATGTCATAAAAATGGTCATAGTATAGTAAGGCTTCAAAATAGGCCAAAAAAAGTCATAGTATAGTATGGCCTCAAAAAGTCATAGTATAGTATGGTCATAGTATAGTCAGGCTTCAAAATGGTCAAAAAAAGTCATAGTATAGTATGGCCTCAAAAAGTCATAAAATTGGTCATAGTATAGTAAGGCTTCAAAATAGGCCAAAAAAAGTCATAGTATAGTATGGCCTCAAAATGTCATAAAAATGGTCATAGTATAGTAAGGCTTCAAAATAGGCCAAAAAAAGTTATAGTATAGTATGGCGTCAAAATGTCATAAAAATGGTCATAGTATAGTAAGGCTTCAAAATAGGCCAAAAAAAGTCATAGTATAGTAAGGCTTCAAAATAGGCCAAAAAAAGTCATATTATAGTATGGCCTCAAAAAGTCATAGTATAGTAAGGCTTCAAAATAGTTCAAAAAAAGTCATAGTATAGTAAGGCTTCAAAATGGTCAAAAAAGTCATAGTATAGTATGGCCTCAAAAAGTCATAAAAATGGTCATAGTATAGTAAGGCTTCAAAATAGGCCAAAAAAAGTCATAGTATAGTATGGCCTCAAAATGTCATAAAAATGGTCATAGTATAGTAAGGCTTCAAAATAGGCCAAAAAAAGTCATAGTATAGTATGGCCTCAAAATGTCATAAAAATGGTCATAGTATAGTAAGGCTTCAAAATAGGCCAAAAAAAGTCATAGTATAGTAAGGCTTCAAAATAGGCCAAAAAAAGTCATAGTATAGTATAGCCTCAAAAAGTCATAGTATAGTATGGTCATAGTATAGTAAGGCTTCAAAATGGTCAAAAAAAGTCATAGTATAGTATGGCCTCAAAAAGTCATAAAAATGGTCATAGTATAGTAAGGCTACAAGATAGGCCAAAAAAAGTCATACTATAGTATGTCCTCAAAAAGTCATAGTATAGTATGGTCATAGTATAGTAAGGCTTCAAAATAGGCCAAAAAAAGTCATAGTATAGTAAGGCTTCAAAATAGGCCAAAAAAAGTCATAGTATAGTAAGGCTTCAAAATAGGCCAAAAAAAGTCATAGTATAGTATGGCCTCAAAAAGTCATAGTATAGTATGGTCATAGTATAGTAAGGCTTCAAAATAGGCCAAAAAAAGTCATAGTATAGTAAGGCTTCAAAATAGGCCAAAAAAAGTCATAGTATAGTATGGCCTCAAAAAGTCATAGTATAGTATGGTCATAGTATAGTAAGGCTTCAAAATAGGCCAAAAAAAGTCATAGTATAGTATGGCCTCAAAAAGTCATAGTATAGTATGGTCATAGTATAGTAAGGCTTCAAAATGGTCAAAAAAAAGTCATAGTATAGTATGGCCTCAAAAAGTCATAAAAATGGTCATAGTATAGTAAGGCTTCAAAATAGGCCAAAAAAAGTCATACTTTAGTATGGCCTCAAAATGTCATAAAAATGGTCATAGTATAGTAAGGCTTCAAAATAGGCCAAAAAAAGTCATAGTATAGTATGGCCTCAAAATGTCATAAAAATGGTCATAGTATAGTAAGGCTTCAAAATAGGCCAAAAAAAGTCATAGTATAGTATGGCCTCAAAATGTCATAAAAATGGTCATAGTATAGTAAGGCTTCAAAATAGGCCAAAAAAAGTTATAGTATAGTATGGCCTCAAAAAGTCATAAAAATGGTCATAGTATAGTAAGGCTTCAAAATAGGCCAAAAAAAGTCATAGTATCGTATGGCCTCAAAATGTCATAAAAATGGTCATAGTATAGTAAGGCTTCAAAATAGGCCAAAAAAAGTCATAGTATAGTATGGCCTCAAAATGTCATAAAAATGGTCATAGTATAGTAAGGCTTCAAAATAGGCCAAAAAAAGTCATAGTATAGTATGGCGTCAAAAAGTCATAAAAATGGTCATAGTATAGTAAGGCTTCAAAATAGGCCAAAAAAAGTCATAGTATAGTAAGGCTTCAAAATAGGCCAGAAAAAGTCATAGTATAGTATGGCCTCAAAAAGTCATAGTATAGTATGGTCATAGTATAGTAAGGCTTCAAAATAGTTCAAAAAAAGTCATAGTATAGTAAGGCTTCAAAATGGTCAAAAAGGTCATAGTATAGTATGGCCTCAAAAAGTCATAAAAATGGTCATAGTATAGTAAGGCTTCAAAATAGGCCAAAAAAAGTCATAGTATAGTATGGCCTCAAAATGTCATAAAAATGGTCATAGTATAGTAAGGCTTCAAAATAGGCCAAAAAAAGTCATAGTATAGTATGGCCTCAAAAAGTCATAGTATAGTATGGTCATAGTATAGTAAGGCTTCAAAATAAGCCCAAAAAAAGTCATAGTATAGTATGGCCTCAAAATGTCATAAAAATGGTCATAGTATAGTAAGGCTTCAAAATAGGCCAAAAAAAGTCATAGTATAGTATGGCCTCAAAAAGTCATAGTATAGTATGGTCATAGTATAGTAAGGCTTCAAAATAGGCCAAAAAAAGTCATAGTATAGTATGGCCTCAAAATGTCATAAAAATGGTCATAGTATAGTAAGGCTTCAAAATAGGCCAAAAAAAGTCATAGTATAGTATGGCCTCAAAATGTCATAAAAATGGTCATAGTATAGTAAGGCTTCAAAATAGGCCAAAAAAAGTCATAGTATAGTAAGGATTCAAAATAGGCCAAAAAAAGTCATAGTATAGTATGGCCTCAAAAAGTCATAGTATAGTATGGTCATAGTATAGTAAGGCTTCAAAATGGTCAAAAAAAGTCATAGTATAGTATGGCCTCAAAAAGTCATAAAAATGGTCATAATATAGTAAGGCTACAAGATAGGCCAAAAAAAGTCATACTATAGTATGTCCTCATAAAGTCATAGTATAGTATGGTCATAGTATAGTAAGGCTTCAAAATAGGCCAAAAAAAGTCATAGTATAGTATGGCCTCAAAATGTCATAAAAATGGTCATAGTATAGTAAGGCTTCAAAATAGGCCAAAAAAAGTCATAGTATAGTATGGCCTCAAAATGTCATAAAAATGGTCATAGTATAGTAAGGCTTCAAAATAGGCCAAAAAAAGTCATAGTATAGTATGGCCTCAAAATAGGCCAAAAAAAGTCATAGTATAGTATGGCCTCAAAAAGTCATAGTATAGTATGGTCATAGTATAGTAAGGCTTCAAAATGGTCAAAAAAGTCATAGTATAGTATGGCCTCAAAAAGTCATAAAAATGGTCATAGTATAGTAAGGCTACAAGATAGGCCAAAAAAAGTCATACTATAGTATGTCCTCAAAAAGTCATAGTATAGTATGGTCATAGTATAGTAAGGCTTCAAAATAGGCCAAAAAAAGTCATAGTATAGTAAGGCTTCAAAATGGTAAAAAAAAAAGTCATAGTATAGTATGGCCTCAAAAAGTCATAAAAATGGTCATAGTATAGTAAGGCTTCAAAATAGGCCATAAAAAGTCATAGTATAGTATGGCCTCAAAAAGTCATAAAAATGGTCATAGTATAGTAAGGCTTCAAAATAGGCCAAAAAAAGTCATACTTTAGTATGGCTTCAAAATGTCATAAAAATGGTCATAGTATAGTAAGGCTTCAAAATAGGCCAAAAAAAGTCATACTTTAGTATGGCTTCAAAATGTCATAAAAATGGTCATAGTATAGTAAGGCTTCAAAATAGGCCAAAAAAAGTCATAGTATAGTATGTCCTCAAAAAGTCATAGTATAGTATGGTCATAGTATAGTAAGGCTTCAAAATAGGCCAAAAAAAGTCATAGTATAGTAAGGCTTCAAAATGGTCAAAAAAAGTCATAGTATAGTATGGCCTCAAAAAGTCATAAAATTGGTCATAGTATAGTAAGGCTTCAAAATAGGCCATAAAAAGTCATAGTATAGTATGGCCTCAAAATGTCATAAAAATGGTCATAGTATAGTAAGGCTTCAAAATAGGCCAAAAAAAGTCATACTTTAGTATGGCCTCAAAATGTCATAAAAATGGTCATAGTATAGTAAGGCTTCAAAATAGGCCAAAAAAAGTCATAGTATAGTATGGCCTCAAAAAGTCATAGTATAGTATGGTCATAGTATAGTAAGGCTTCAAAATGGTCAAAAAAAGTCATAGTATAGTATGGCCTCAAAAAGTCATAAAATTGGTCATAGTATAGTAAGGCTTCAAAATAGGCCAAAAAAAGTCATAGTATAGTATGGCCTCAAAATGTCATAAAAATGGTCATAGTATAGTAAGGCTTCAAAATAGGCCAAAAAAAGTTATAGTATAGTATGGCGTCAAAATGTCATAAAAATGGTCATAGTATAGTAAGGCTTCAAAATAGGCCAAAAAAAGTCATAGTATAGTAAGGCTTCAAAATAGGCCAAAAAAAGTCATATTATAGTATGGCCTCAAAAAGTCATAGTATAGTAAGGCTTCAAAATAGTTCAAAAAAAGTCATAGTATAGTAAGGCTTCAAAATGGTCAAAAAAGTCATAGTATAGTATGGCCTCAAAAAGTCATAAAAATGGTCATAGTATAGTAAGGCTTCAAAATAGGCCAAAAAAAGTCATAGTATAGTATGGCCTCAAAATGTCATAAAAATGGTCATAGTATAGTAAGGCTTCAAAATAGGCCAAAAAAAGTCATAGTATAGTATGGCCTCAAAATGTCATAAAAATGGTCATAGTATAGTAAGGCTTCAAAATAGGCCAAAAAAAGTCATAGTATAGTAAGGCTTCAAAATAGGCCAAAAAAAGTCATAGTATAGTATAGCCTCAAAAAGTCATAGTATAGTATGGTCATAGTATAGTAAGGCTTCAAAATGGTCAAAAAAAGTCATAGTATAGTATGGCCTCAAAAAGTCATAAAAATGGTCATAGTATAGTAAGGCTACAAGATAGGCCAAAAAAAGTCATACTATAGTATGTCCTCAAAAAGTCATAGTATAGTATGGTCATAGTATAGTAAGGCTTCAAAATAGGCCAAAAAAAGTCATAGTATAGTAAGGCTTCAAAATAGGCCAAAAAAAGTCATAGTATAGTAAGGCTTCAAAATAGGCCAAAAAAAGTCATAGTATAGTATGGCCTCAAAAAGTCATAGTATAGTATGGTCATAGTATAGTAAGGCTTCAAAATAGGCCAAAAAAAGTCATAGTATAGTAAGGCTTCAAAATAGGCCAAAAAAAGTCATAGTATAGTATGGCCTCAAAAAGTCATAGTATAGTATGGTCATAGTATAGTAAGGCTTCAAAATAGGCCAAAAAAAGTCATAGTATAGTATGGCCTCAAAAAGTCATAGTATAGTATGGTCATAGTATAGTAAGGCTTCAAAATGGTCAAAAAAAAGTCATAGTATAGTATGGCCTCAAAAAGTCATAAAAATGGTCATAGTATAGTAAGGCTTCAAAATAGGCCAAAAAAAGTCATACTTTAGTATGGCCTCAAAATGTCATAAAAATGGTCATAGTATAGTAAGGCTTCAAAATAGGCCAAAAAAAGTCATAGTATAGTATGGCCTCAAAATGTCATAAAAATGGTCATAGTATAGTAAGGCTTCAAAATAGGCCAAAAAAAGTCATAGTATAGTATGGCCTCAAAATGTCATAAAAATGGTCATAGTATAGTAAGGCTTCAAAATAGGCCAAAAAAAGTTATAGTATAGTATGGCCTCAAAAAGTCATAAAAATGGTCATAGTATAGTAAGGCTTCAAAATAGGCCAAAAAAAGTCATAGTATCGTATGGCCTCAAAATGTCATAAAAATGGTCATAGTATAGTAAGGCTTCAAAATAGGCCAAAAAAAGTCATAGTATAGTATGGCCTCAAAATGTCATAAAAATGGTCATAGTATAGTAAGGCTTCAAAATAGGCCAAAAAAAGTCATAGTATAGTATGGCGTCAAAAAGTCATAAAAATGGTCATAGTATAGTAAGGCTTCAAAATAGGCCAAAAAAAGTCATAGTATAGTAAGGCTTCAAAATAGGCCAGAAAAAGTCATAGTATAGTATGGCCTCAAAAAGTCATAGTATAGTATGGTCATAGTATAGTAAGGCTTCAAAATAGTTCAAAAAAAGTCATAGTATAGTAAGGCTTCAAAATGGTCAAAAAGGTCATAGTATAGTATGGCCTCAAAAAGTCATAAAAATGGTCATAGTATAGTAAGGCTTCAAAATAGGCCAAAAAAAGTCATAGTATAGTAAGGCTTCAAAATAGGCCAAAAAAAGTCATAGTATAGTATGGCCTCAAAAAGTCATAGTATAGTATGGTCATAGTATAGTAAGGCTTCAAAATAGGCCAAAAAAAGTCATAGTATAGTATGGCCTCAAAAAGTCATAGTATAGTATGGTCATAGTATAGTAAGGCTTCAAAATGGTCAAAAAAAAGTCATAGTATAGTATGGCCTCAAAAAGTCATAAAAATGGTCATAGTATAGTAAGGCTTCAAAATAGGCCAAAAAAAGTCATACTTTAGTATGGCCTCAAAATGTCATAAAAATGGTCATAGTATAGTAAGGCTTCAAAATAGGCCAAAAAAAGTCATAGTATAGTATGGCCTCAAAATGTCATAAAAATGGTCATAGTATAGTAAGGCTTCAAAATAGGCCAAAAAAAGTCATAGTATAGTATGGCCTCAAAATGTCATAAAAATGGTCATAGTATAGTAAGGCTTCAAAATAGGCCAAAAAAAGTTATAGTATAGTATGGCCTCAAAAAGTCATAAAAATGGTCATAGTATAGTAAGGCTTCAAAATAGGCCAAAAAAAGTCATAGTATCGTATGGCCTCAAAATGTCATAAAAATGGTCATAGTATAGTAAGGCTTCAAAATAGGCCAAAAAAAGTCATAGTATAGTATGGCCTCAAAATGTCATAAAAATGGTCATAGTATAGTAAGGCTTCAAAATAGGCCAAAAAAAGTCATAGTATAGTATGGCGTCAAAAAGTCATAAAAATGGTCATAGTATAGTAAGGCTTCAAAATAGGCCAAAAAAAGTCATAGTATAGTAAGGCTTCAAAATAGGCCAGAAAAAGTCATAGTATAGTATGGCCTCAAAAAGTCATAGTATAGTATGGTCATAGTATAGTAAGGCTTCAAAATAGTTCAAAAAAAGTCATAGTATAGTAAGGCTTCAAAATGGTCAAAAAGGTCATAGTATAGTATGGCCTCAAAAAGTCATAAAAATGGTCATAGTATAGTAAGGCTTCAAAATAGGCCAAAAAAAGTCATAGTATAGTATGGCCTCAAAATGTCATAAAAATGGTCATAGTATAGTAAGGCTTCAAAATAGGCCAAAAAAAGTCATAGTATAGTATGGCCTCAAAAAGTCATAGTATAGTATGGTCATAGTATAGTAAGGCTTCAAAATAAGCCCAAAAAAAGTCATAGTATAGTATGGCCTCAAAATGTCATAAAAATGGTCATAGTATAGTAAGGCTTCAAAATAGGCCAAAAAAAGTCATAGTATAGTATGGCCTCAAAAAGTCATAGTATAGTATGGTCATAGTATAGTAAGGCTTCAAAATAGGCCAAAAAAAGTCATAGTATAGTATGGCCTCAAAATGTCATAAAAATGGTCATAGTATAGTAAGGCTTCAAAATAGGCCAAAAAAAGTCATAGTATAGTATGGCCTCAAAATGTCATAAAAATGGTCATAGTATAGTAAGGCTTCAAAATAGGCCAAAAAAAGTCATAGTATAGTAAGGATTCAAAATAGGCCAAAAAAAGTCATAGTATAGTATGGCCTCAAAAAGTCATAGTATAGTATGGTCATAGTATAGTAAGGCTTCAAAATGGTCAAAAAAAGTCATAGTATAGTATGGCCTCAAAAAGTCATAAAAATGGTCATAATATAGTAAGGCTACAAGATAGGCCAAAAAAAGTCATACTATAGTATGTCCTCATAAAGTCATAGTATAGTATGGTCATAGTATAGTAAGGCTTCAAAATAGGCCAAAAAAAGTCATAGTATAGTATGGCCTCAAAATGTCATAAAAATGGTCATAGTATAGTAAGGCTTCAAAATAGGCCAAAAAAAGTCATAGTATAGTATGGCCTCAAAATGTCATAAAAATGGTCATAGTATAGTAAGGCTTCAAAATAGGCCAAAAAAAGTCATAGTATAGTATGGCCTCAAAATAGGCCAAAAAAAGTCATAGTATAGTATGGCCTCAAAAAGTCATAGTATAGTATGGTCATAGTATAGTAAGGCTTCAAAATGGTCAAAAAAGTCATAGTATAGTATGGCCTCAAAAAGTCATAAAAATGGTCATAGTATAGTAAGGCTACAAGATAGGCCAAAAAAAGTCATACTATAGTATGTCCTCAAAAAGTCATAGTATAGTATGGTCATAGTATAGTAAGGCTTCAAAATAGGCCAAAAAAAGTCATAGTATAGTAAGGCTTCAAAATGGTAAAAAAAAAGTCATAGTATAGTATGGCCTCAAAAAGTCATAAAAATGGTCATAGTATAGTAAGGCTTCAAAATAGGCCATAAAAAGTCATAGTATAGTATGGCCTCAAAAAGTCATAAAAATGGTCATAGTATAGTAAGGCTTCAAAATAGGCCAAAAAAAGTCATACTTTAGTATGGCTTCAAAATGTCATAAAAATGGTCATAGTATAGTAAGGCTTCAAAATAGGCCAAAAAAAGTCATACTTTAGTATGGCTTCAAAATGTCATAAAAATGGTCATAGTATAGTAAGGCTTCAAAATAGGCCAAAAAAAGTCATAGTATAGTATGTCCTCAAAAAGTCATAGTATAGTATGGTCATAGTATAGTAAGGCTTCAAAATAGGCCAAAAAAAGTCATAGTATAGTAAGGCTTCAAAATGGTCAAAAAAAGTCATAGTATAGTATGGCCTCAAAAAGTCATAAAATTGGTCATAGTATAGTAAGGCTTCAAAATAGGCCATAAAAAGTCATAGTATAGTATGGCCTCAAAATGTCATAAAAATGGTCATAGTATAGTAAGGCTTCAAAATAGGCCAAAAAAAGTCATACTTTAGTATGGCCTCAAAATGTCATAAAAATGGTCATAGTATAGTAAGGCTTCAAAATAGGCCAAAAAAAGTCATAGTATAGTATGGCCTCAAAAAGTCATAGTATAGTATGGTCATAGTATAGTCAGGCTTCAAAATGGTCAAAAAAAGTCATAGTATAGTATGGCCTCAAAAAGTCATAAAATTGGTCATAGTATAGTAAGGCTTCAAAATAGGCCAAAAAAAGTCATAGTATAGTATGGCCTCAAAATGTCATAAAAATGGTCATAGTATAGTAAGGCTTCAAAATAGGCCAAAAAAAGTTATAGTATAGTATGGCGTCAAAATGTCATAAAAATGGTCATAGTATAGTAAGGCTTCAAAATAGGCCAAAAAAAGTCATAGTATAGTAAGGCTTCAAAATAGGCCAAAAAAAGTCATATTATAGTATGGCCTCAAAAAGTCATAGTATAGTAAGGCTTCAAAATAGTTCAAAAAAAGTCATAGTATAGTAAGGCTTCAAAATGGTCAAAAAAGTCATAGTATAGTATGGCCTCAAAAAGTCATAAAAATGGTCATAGTATAGTAAGGCTTCAAAATAGGCCAAAAAAAGTCATAGTATAGTATGGCCTCAAAATGTCATAAAAATGGTCATAGTATAGTAAGGCTTCAAAATAGGCCAAAAAAAGTCATAGTATAGTATGGCCTCAAAATGTCATAAAAATGGTCATAGTATAGTAAGGCTTCAAAATAGGCCAAAAAAAGTCATAGTATAGTAAGGCTTCAAAATAGGCCAAAAAAAGTCATAGTATAGTATAGCCTCAAAAAGTCATAGTATAGTATGGTCATAGTATAGTAAGGCTTCAAAATGGTCAAAAAAAGTCATAGTATAGTATGGCCTCAAAAAGTCATAAAAATGGTCATAGTATAGTAAGGCTACAAGATAGGCCAAAAAAAGTCATACTATAGTATGTCCTCAAAAAGTCATAGTATAGTATGGTCATAGTATAGTAAGGCTTCAAAATAGGCCAAAAAAAGTCATAGTATAGTAAGGCTTCAAAATAGGCCAAAAAAAGTCATAGTATAGTAAGGCTTCAAAATAGGCCAAAAAAAGTCATAGTATAGTATGGCCTCAAAAAGTCATAGTATAGTATGGTCATAGTATAGTAAGGCTTCAAAATAGGCCAAAAAAAGTCATAGTATAGTAAGGCTTCAAAATAGGCCAAAAAAAGTCATAGTATAGTATGGCCTCAAAAAGTCATAGTATAGTATGGTCATAGTATAGTAAGGCTTCAAAATAGGCCAAAAAAAGTCATAGTATAGTATGGCCTCAAAAAGTCATAGTATAGTATGGTCATAGTATAGTAAGGCTTCAAAATGGTCAAAAAAAAGTCATAGTATAGTATGGCCTCAAAAAGTCATAAAAATGGTCATAGTATAGTAAGGCTTCAAAATAGGCCAAAAAAAGTCATACTTTAGTATGGCCTCAAAATGTCATAAAAATGGTCATAGTATAGTAAGGCTTCAAAATAGGCCAAAAAAAGTCATAGTATAGTATGGCCTCAAAATGTCATAAAAATGGTCATAGTATAGTAAGGCTTCAAAATAGGCCAAAAAAAGTCATAGTATAGTATGGCCTCAAAATGTCATAAAAATGGTCATAGTATAGTAAGGCTTCAAAATAGGCCAAAAAAAGTTATAGTATAGTATGGCCTCAAAAAGTCATAAAAATGGTCATAGTATAGTAAGGCTTCAAAATAGGCCAAAAAAAGTCATAGTATCGTATGGCCTCAAAATGTCATAAAAATGGTCATAGTATAGTAAGGCTTCAAAATAGGCCAAAAAAAGTCATAGTATAGTATGGCCTCAAAATGTCATAAAAATGGTCATAGTATAGTAAGGCTTCAAAATAGGCCAAAAAAAGTCATAGTATAGTATGGCGTCAAAAAGTCATAAAAATGGTCATAGTATAGTAAGGCTTCAAAATAGGCCAAAAAAAGTCATAGTATAGTAAGGCTTCAAAATAGGCCAGAAAAAGTCATAGTATAGTATGGCCTCAAAAAGTCATAGTATAGTATGGTCATAGTATAGTAAGGCTTCAAAATAGTTCAAAAAAAGTCATAGTATAGTAAGGCTTCAAAATGGTCAAAAAGGTCATAGTATAGTATGGCCTCAAAAAGTCATAAAAATGGTCATAGTATAGTAAGGCTTCAAAATAGGCCAAAAAAAGTCATAGTATAGTATGGCCTCAAAATGTCATAAAAATGGTCATAGTATAGTAAGGCTTCAAAATAGGCCAAAAAAAGTCATAGTATAGTATGGCCTCAAAAAGTCATAGTATAGTATGGTCATAGTATAGTAAGGCTTCAAAATAAGCCCAAAAAAAGTCATAGTATAGTATGGCCTCAAAATGTCATAAAAATGGTCATAGTATAGTAAGGCTTCAAAATAGGCCAAAAAAAGTCATAGTATAGTATGGCCTCAAAAAGTCATAGTATAGTATGGTCATAGTATAGTAAGGCTTCAAAATAGGCCAAAAAAAGTCATAGTATAGTATGGCCTCAAAATGTCATAAAAATGGTCATAGTATAGTAAGGCTTCAAAATAGGCCAAAAAAAGTCATAGTATAGTATGGCCTCAAAATGTCATAAAAATGGTCATAGTATAGTAAGGCTTCAAAATAGGCCAAAAAAAGTCATAGTATAGTAAGGATTCAAAATAGGCCAAAAAAAGTCATAGTATAGTATGGCCTCAAAAAGTCATAGTATAGTATGGTCATAGTATAGTAAGGCTTCAAAATGGTCAAAAAAAGTCATAGTATAGTATGGCCTCAAAAAGTCATAAAAATGGTCATAATATAGTAAGGCTACAAGATAGGCCAAAAAAAGTCATACTATAGTATGTCCTCATAAAGTCATAGTATAGTATGGTCATAGTATAGTAAGGCTTCAAAATAGGCCAAAAAAAGTCATAGTATAGTATGGCCTCAAAATGTCATAAAAATGGTCATAGTATAGTAAGGCTTCAAAATAGGCCAAAAAAAGTCATAGTATAGTATGGCCTCAAAATGTCATAAAAATGGTCATAGTATAGTAAGGCTTCAAAATAGGCCAAAAAAAGTCATAGTATAGTATGGCCTCAAAATAGGCCAAAAAAAGTCATAGTATAGTATGGCCTCAAAAAGTCATAGTATAGTATGGTCATAGTATAGTAAGGCTTCAAAATGGTCAAAAAAGTCATAGTATAGTATGGCCTCAAAAAGTCATAAAAATGGTCATAGTATAGTAAGGCTACAAGATAGGCCAAAAAAAGTCATACTATAGTATGTCCTCAAAAAGTCATAGTATAGTATGGTCATAGTATAGTAAGGCTTCAAAATAGGCCAAAAAAAGTCATAGTATAGTAAGGCTTCAAAATGGTAAAAAAAAAAGTCATAGTATAGTATGGCCTCAAAAAGTCATAAAAATGGTCATAGTATAGTAAGGCTTCAAAATAGGCCATAAAAAGTCATAGTATAGTATGGCCTCAAAAAGTCATAAAAATGGTCATAGTATAGTAAGGCTTCAAAATAGGCCAAAAAAAGTCATACTTTAGTATGGCTTCAAAATGTCATAAAAATGGTCATAGTATAGTAAGGCTTCAAAATAGGCCAAAAAAAGTCATACTTTAGTATGGCTTCAAAATGTCATAAAAATGGTCATAGTATAGTAAGGCTTCAAAATAGGCCAAAAAAAGTCATAGTATAGTATGTCCTCAAAAAGTCATAGTATAGTATGGTCATAGTATAGTAAGGCTTCAAAATAGGCCAAAAAAAGTCATAGTATAGTAAGGCTTCAAAATGGTCAAAAAAAGTCATAGTATAGTATGGCCTCAAAAAGTCATAAAATTGGTCATAGTATAGTAAGGCTTCAAAATAGGCCATAAAAAGTCATAGTATAGTATGGCCTCAAAATGTCATAAAAATGGTCATAGTATAGTAAGGCTTCAAAATAGGCCAAAAAAAGTCATACTTTAGTATGGCCTCAAAATGTCATAAAAATGGTCATAGTATAGTAAGGCTTCAAAATAGGCCAAAAAAAGTCATAGTATAGTATGGCCTCAAAAAGTCATAGTATAGTATGGTCATAGTATAGTAAGGCTTCAAAATGGTCAAAAAAAGTCATAGTATAGTATGGCCTCAAAAAGTCATAAAATTGGTCATAGTATAGTAAGGCTTCAAAATAGGCCAAAAAAAGTCATAGTATAGTATGGCCTCAAAATGTCATAAAAATGGTCATAGTATAGTAAGGCTTCAAAATAGGCCAAAAAAAGTTATAGTATAGTATGGCGTCAAAATGTCATAAAAATGGTCATAGTATAGTAAGGCTTCAAAATAGGCCAAAAAAAGTCATAGTATAGTAAGGCTTCAAAATAGGCCAAAAAAAGTCATATTATAGTATGGCCTCAAAAAGTCATAGTATAGTAAGGCTTCAAAATAGTTCAAAAAAAGTCATAGTATAGTAAGGCTTCAAAATGGTCAAAAAAGTCATAGTATAGTATGGCCTCAAAAAGTCATAAAAATGGTCATAGTATAGTAAGGCTTCAAAATAGGCCAAAAAAAGTCATAGTATAGTATGGCCTCAAAATGTCATAAAAATGGTCATAGTATAGTAAGGCTTCAAAATAGGCCAAAAAAAGTCATAGTATAGTATGGCCTCAAAATGTCATAAAAATGGTCATAGTATAGTAAGGCTTCAAAATAGGCCAAAAAAAGTCATAGTATAGTAAGGCTTCAAAATAGGCCAAAAAAAGTCATAGTATAGTATAGCCTCAAAAAGTCATAGTATAGTATGGTCATAGTATAGTAAGGCTTCAAAATGGTCAAAAAAAGTCATAGTATAGTATGGCCTCAAAAAGTCATAAAAATGGTCATAGTATAGTAAGGCTACAAGATAGGCCAAAAAAAGTCATACTATAGTATGTCCTCAAAAAGTCATAGTATAGTATGGTCATAGTATAGTAAGGCTTCAAAATAGGCCAAAAAAAGTCATAGTATAGTAAGGCTTCAAAATAGGCCAAAAAAAGTCATAGTATAGTAAGGCTTCAAAATAGGCCAAAAAAAGTCATAGTATAGTATGGCCTCAAAAAGTCATAGTATAGTATGGTCATAGTATAGTAAGGCTTCAAAATAGGCCAAAAAAAGTCATAGTATAGTAAGGCTTCAAAATAGGCCAAAAAAAGTCATAGTATAGTATGGCCTCAAAAAGTCATAGTATAGTATGGTCATAGTATAGTAAGGCTTCAAAATAGGCCAAAAAAAGTCATAGTATAGTATGGCCTCAAAAAGTCATAGTATAGTATGGTCATAGTATAGTAAGGCTTCAAAATGGTCAAAAAAAAGTCATAGTATAGTATGGCCTCAAAAAGTCATAAAAATGGTCATAGTATAGTAAGGCTTCAAAATAGGCCAAAAAAAGTCATACTTTAGTATGGCCTCAAAATGTCATAAAAATGGTCATAGTATAGTAAGGCTTCAAAATAGGCCAAAAAAAGTCATAGTATAGTATGGCCTCAAAATGTCATAAAAATGGTCATAGTATAGTAAGGCTTCAAAATAGGCCAAAAAAAGTCATAGTATAGTATGGCCTCAAAATGTCATAAAAATGGTCATAGTATAGTAAGGCTTCAAAATAGGCCAAAAAAAGTTATAGTATAGTATGGCCTCAAAAAGTCATAAAAATGGTCATAGTATAGTAAGGCTTCAAAATAGGCCAAAAAAAGTCATAGTATCGTATGGCCTCAAAATGTCATAAAAATGGTCATAGTATAGTAAGGCTTCAAAATAGGCCAAAAAAAGTCATAGTATAGTATGGCCTCAAAATGTCATAAAAATGGTCATAGTATAGTAAGGCTTCAAAATAGGCCAAAAAAAGTCATAGTATAGTATGGCGTCAAAAAGTCATAAAAATGGTCATAGTATAGTAAGGCTTCAAAATAGGCCAAAAAAAGTCATAGTATAGTAAGGCTTCAAAATAGGCCAGAAAAAGTCATAGTATAGTATGGCCTCAAAAAGTCATAGTATAGTATGGTCATAGTATAGTAAGGCTTCAAAATAGTTCAAAAAAAGTCATAGTATAGTAAGGCTTCAAAATGGTCAAAAAGGTCATAGTATAGTATGGCCTCAAAAAGTCATAAAAATGGTCATAGTATAGTAAGGCTTCAAAATAGGCCAAAAAAAGTCATAGTAAGTAAGGCTTCAAAATAGGCCAAAAAAAGTCATAGTATAGTATGGCCTCAAAAAGTCATAGTATAGTATGGTCATAGTATAGTAAGGCTTCAAAATAGGCCAAAAAAAGTCATAGTATAGTATGGCCTCAAAAAGTCATAGTATAGTATGGTCATAGTATAGTAAGGCTTCAAAATGGTCAAAAAAAAGTCATAGTATAGTATGGCCTCAAAAAGTCATAAAAAATGGTCATAGTATAGTAAGGCTTCAAAATAGGCCAAAAAAAGTCATACTTTAGTATGGCCTCAAAATGTCATAAAAATGGTCATAGTATAGTAAGGCTTCAAAATAGGCCAAAAAAAGTCATAGTATAGTATGGCCTCAAAATGTCATAAAAATGGTCATAGTATAGTAAGGCTTCAAAATAGGCCAAAAAAAGTCATAGTATAGTATGGCCTCAAAATGTCATAAAAATGGTCATAGTATAGTAAGGCTTCAAAATAGGCCAAAAAAAGTTATAGTATAGTATGGCCTCAAAAAGTCATAAAAATGGTCATAGTATAGTAAGGCTTCAAAATAGGCCAAAAAAAGTCATAGTATCGTATGGCCTCAAAATGTCATAAAAATGGTCATAGTATAGTAAGGCTTCAAAATAGGCCAAAAAAAGTCATAGTATAGTATGGCCTCAAAATGTCATAAAAATGGTCATAGTATAGTAAGGCTTCAAAATAGGCCAAAAAAAGTCATAGTATAGTATGGCGTCAAAAAGTCATAAAAATGGTCATAGTATAGTAAGGCTTCAAAATAGGCCAAAAAAAGTCATAGTATAGTAAGGCTTCAAAATAGGCCAGAAAAAGTCATAGTATAGTATGGCCTCAAAAAGTCATAGTATAGTATGGTCATAGTATAGTAAGGCTTCAAAATAGTTCAAAAAAAGTCATAGTATAGTAAGGCTTCAAAATGGTCAAAAAGGTCATAGTATCGTATGGCCTCAAAATGTCATAAAAATGGTCATAGTATAGTAAGGCTTCAAAATAGGCCAAAAAAAGTCATAGTATAGTATGGCCTCAAAATGTCATAAAAATGGTCATAGTATAGTAAGGCTTCAAAATAGGCCAAAAAAAGTCATAGTATAGTATGGCGTCAAAAAGTCATAAAAATGGTCATAGTATAGTAAGGCTTCAAAATAGGCCAAAAAAAGTCATAGTATAGTAAGGCTTCAAAATAGGCCAGAAAAAGTCATAGTATAGTATGGCCTCAAAAAGTCATAGTATAGTATGGTCATAGTATAGTAAGGCTTCAAAATAGTTCAAAAAAAGTCATAGTATAGTAAGGCTTCAAAATGGTCAAAAAGGTCATAGTATAGTATGGCCTCAAAAAGTCATAAAAATGGTCATAGTATAGTAAGGCTTCAAAATAGGCCAAAAAAAGTCATAGTATAGTAAGGCTTCAAAATAGGCCAAAAAAAGTCATAGTATAGTATGGCCTCAAAAAGTCATAGTATAGTATGGTCATAGTATAGTAAGGCTTCAAAATAGGCCAAAAAAAGTCATAGTATAGTATGGCCTCAAAAAGTCATAGTATAGTATGGTCATAGTATAGTAAGGCTTCAAAATGGTCAAAAAAAAGTCATAGTATAGTATGGCCTCAAAAAGTCATAAAAATGGTCATAGTATAGTAAGGCTTCAAAATAGGCCAAAAAAAGTCATACTTTAGTATGGCCTCAAAATGTCATAAAAATGGTCATAGTATAGTAAGGCTTCAAAATAGGCCAAAAAAAGTCATAGTATAGTATGGCCTCAAAATGTCATAAAAATGGTCATAGTATAGTAAGGCTTCAAAATAGGCCAAAAAAAGTCATAGTATAGTATGGCCTCAAAATGTCATAAAAAATGGTCATAGTATAGTAAGGCTTCAAAATAGGCCAAAAAAAGTTATAGTATAGTATGGCCTCAAAAAGTCATAAAAATGGTCATAGTATAGTAAGGCTTCAAAATAGGCCAAAAAAAGTCATAGTATCGTATGGCCTCAAAATGTCATAAAAATGGTCATAGTATAGTAAGGCTTCAAAATAGGCCAAAAAAAGTCATAGTATAGTATGGCCTCAAAATGTCATAAAAATGGTCATAGTATAGTAAGGCTTCAAAATAGGCCAAAAAAAGTCATAGTATAGTATGGCGTCAAAAAGTCATAAAAATGGTCATAGTATAGTAAGGCTTCAAAATAGGCCAAAAAAAGTCATAGTATAGTAAGGCTTCAAAATAGGCCAGAAAAAGTCATAGTATAGTATGGCCTCAAAAAGTCATAGTATAGTATGGTCATAGTATAGTAAGGCTTCAAAATAGTTCAAAAAAAGTCATAGTATAGTAAGGCTTCAAAATGGTCAAAAAGGTCATAGTATAGTATGGCCTCAAAAAGTCATAAAAATGGTCATAGTATAGTAAGGCTTCAAAATAGGCCAAAAAAAGTCATAGTATAGTATGGCCTCAAAATGTCATAAAAATGGTCATAGTATAGTAAGGCTTCAAAATAGGCCAAAAAAAGTCATAGTATAGTATGGCCTCAAAAAGTCATAGTATAGTATGGTCATAGTATAGTAAGGCTTCAAAATAAGCCCAAAAAAAGTCATAGTATAGTATGGCCTCAAAATGTCATAAAAATGGTCATAGTATAGTAAGGCTTCAAAATAGGCCAAAAAAAGTCATAGTATAGTATGGCCTCAAAAAGTCATAGTATAGTATGGTCATAGTATAGTAAGGCTTCAAAATAGGCCAAAAAAAGTCATAGTATAGTATGGCCTCAAAATGTCATAAAAATGGTCATAGTATAGTAAGGCTTCAAAATAGGCCAAAAAAAGTCATAGTATAGTATGGCCTCAAAATGTCATAAAAATGGTCATAGTATAGTAAGGCTTCAAAATAGGCCAAAAAAAGTCATAGTATAGTAAGGATTCAAAATAGGCCAAAAAAAGTCATAGTATAGTATGGCCTCAAAAAGTCATAGTATAGTATGGTCATAGTATAGTAAGGCTTCAAAATGGTCAAAAAAAGTCATAGTATAGTATGGCCTCAAAAAGTCATAAAAATGGTCATAATATAGTAAGGCTACAAGATAGGCCAAAAAAAGTCATACTATAGTATGTCCTCATAAAGTCATAGTATAGTATGGTCATAGTATAGTAAGGCTTCAAAATAGGCCAAAAAAAGTCATAGTATAGTATGGCCTCAAAATGTCATAAAAATGGTCATAGTATAGTAAGGCTTCAAAATAGGCCAAAAAAAGTCATAGTATAGTATGGCCTCAAAATGTCATAAAAATGGTCATAGTATAGTAAGGCTTCAAAATAGGCCAAAAAAAGTCATAGTATAGTATGGCCTCAAAATAGGCCAAAAAAAGTCATAGTATAGTATGGCCTCAAAAAGTCATAGTATAGTATGGTCATAGTATAGTAAGGCTTCAAAATGGTCAAAAAAGTCATAGTATAGTATGGCCTCAAAAAGTCATAAAAATGGTCATAGTATAGTAAGGCTACAAGATAGGCCAAAAAAAGTCATACTATAGTATGTCCTCAAAAAGTCATAGTATAGTATGGTCATAGTATAGTAAGGCTTCAAAATAGGCCAAAAAAAGTCATAGTATAGTAAGGCTTCAAAATGGTAAAAAAAAAAGTCATAGTATAGTATGGCCTCAAAAAGTCATAAAAATGGTCATAGTATAGTAAGGCTTCAAAATAGGCCATAAAAAGTCATAGTATAGTATGGCCTCAAAAAGTCATAAAAATGGTCATAGTATAGTAAGGCTTCAAAATAGGCCAAAAAAAGTCATACTTTAGTATGGCTTCAAAATGTCATAAAAATGGTCATAGTATAGTAAGGCTTCAAAATAGGCCAAAAAAAGTCATACTTTAGTATGGCTTCAAAATGTCATAAAAATGGTCATAGTATAGTAAGGCTTCAAAATAGGCCAAAAAAAGTCATAGTATAGTATGTCCTCAAAAAGTCATAGTATAGTATGGTCATAGTATAGTAAGGCTTCAAAATAGGCCAAAAAAAGTCATAGTAGAGTAAGGCTTCAAAATGGTCAAAAAAAGTCATAGTATAGTATGGCCTCAAAAAGTCATAAAATTGGTCATAGTATAGTAAGGCTTCAAAATAGGCCATAAAAAGTCATAGTATAGTATGGCCTCAAAATGTCATAAAAACGGTCATAGTATAGTAAGGCTTCAAAATAGGCCAAAAAAAGTCATACTTTAGTATGGCCTCAAAATGTCATAAAAATGGTCATAGTATAGTAAGGCTTCAAAATAGGCCAAAAAAAGTCATAGTATAGTATGGCCTCAAAAAGTCATAGTATAGTATGGTCATAGTATAGTAAGGCTTCAAAATGGTCAAAAAAAGTCATAGTATAGTATGGCCTCAAAAAGTCATAAAATTGGTCATAGTATAGTAAGGCTTCAAAATAGGCCAAAAAAAGTCATAGTATAGTATGGCCTCAAAATGTCATAAAAATGGTCATAGTATAGTAAGGCTTCAAAATAGGCCAAAAAAAGTTATAGTATAGTATGGCGTCAAAATGTCATAAAAATGGTCATAGTATAGTAAGGCTTCAAAATAGGCCAAAAAAAGTCATAGTATAGTAAGGCTTCAAAATAGGCCAAAAAAAGTCATATTATAGTATGGCCTCAAAAAGTCATAGTATAGTAAGGCTTCAAAATAGTTCAAAAAAAGTCATAGTATAGTAAGGCTTCAAAATGGTCAAAAAAGTCATAGTATAGTATGGCCTCAAAAAGTCATAAAAATGGTCATAGTATAGTAAGGCTTCAAAATAGGCCAAAAAAAGTCATAGTATAGTATGGCCTCAAAATGTCATAAAAATGGTCATAGTATAGTAAGGCTTCAAAATAGGCCAAAAAAAGTCATAGTATAGTATGGCCTCAAAATGTCATAAAAATGGTCATAGTATAGTAAGGCTTCAAAATAGGCCAAAAAAAGTCATAGTATAGTAAGGCTTCAAAATAGGCCAAAAAAAGTCATAGTATAGTATAGCCTCAAAAAGTCATAGTATAGTATGGTCATAGTATAGTAAGGCTTCAAAATGGTCAAAAAAAGTCATAGTATAGTATGGCCTCAAAAAGTCATAAAAATGGTCATAGTATAGTAAGGCTACAAGATAGGCCAAAAAAAGTCATACTATAGTATGTCCTCAAAAAGTCATAGTATAGTATGGTCATAGTATAGTAAGGCTTCAAAATAGGCCAAAAAAAGTCATAGTATAGTAAGGCTTCAAAATAGGCCAAAAAAAGTCATAGTATAGTAAGGCTTCAAAATAGGCCAAAAAAAGTCATAGTATAGTATGGCCTCAAAAAGTCATAGTATAGTATGGTCATAGTATAGTAAGGCTTCAAAATAGGCCAAAAAAAGTCATAGTATAGTATGGCCTCAAAAAGTCATAGTATAGTATGGTCATAGTATAGTAAGGCTTCAAAATAGGCCAAAAAAAGTCATAGTATAGTATGGCCTCAAAAAGTCATAGTATAGTATGGTCATAGTATAGTAAGGCTTCAAAATGGTCAAAAAAAAGTCATAGTATAGTATGGCCTCAAAAAGTCATAAAAATGGTCATAGTATAGTAAGGCTTCAAAATAGGCCAAAAAAAGTCATACTTTAGTATGGCCTCAAAATGTCATAAAAATGGTCATAGTATAGTAAGGCTTCAAAATAGGCCAAAAAAAAGTCATAGTATAGTATGGCCTCAAAATGTCATAAAAATGGTCATAGTATAGTAAGGCTTCAAAATAGGCCAAAAAAAGTCATAGTATAGTATGGCCTCAAAATGTCATAAAAATGGTCATAGTATAGTAAGGCTTCAAAATAGGCCAAAAAAAGTTATAGTATAGTATGGCCTCAAAAAGTCATAAAAATGGTCATAGTATAGTAAGGCTTCAAAATAGGCCAAAAAAAGTCATAGTATCGTATGGCCTCAAAATGTCATAAAAATGGTCATAGTATAGTAAGGCTTCAAATAGGCCAAAAAAAGTCATAGTATAGTATGGCCTCAAAATGTCATAAAAATGGTCATAGTATAGTAAGGCTTCAAAATAGGCCAAAAAAAGTCATAGTATAGTATGGCGTCAAAAAGTCATAAAAATGGTCATAGTATAGTAAGGCTTCAAAATAGGCCAAAAAAAGTCATAGTATAGTAAGGCTTCAAATAGGCCAGAAAAAGTCATAGTATAGTATGGCCTCAAAAAGTCATAGTATAGTATGGTCATAGTATAGTAAGGCTTCAAAATAGTTCAAAAAAAGTCATAGTATAGTAAGGCTTCAAAATGGTCAAAAAGGTCATAGTATAGTATGGCCTCAAAAAGTCATAAAAATGGTCATAGTATAGTAAGGCTTCAAAATAGGCCAAAAAAAGTCATAGTATAGTAAGGCTTCAAAATAGGCCAAAAAAAGTCATAGTATAGTATGGCCTCAAAAAGTCATAGTATAGTATGGTCATAGTATAGTAAGGCTTCAAAATAGGCCAAAAAAAGTCATAGTATAGTATGGCCTCAAAAAAGTCATAGTATAGTATGGTCATAGTATAGTAAGGCTTCAAAATGGTCAAAAAAAAGTCATAGTATAGTATGGCCTCAAAAAGTCATAAAAATGGTCATAGTATAGTAAGGCTTCAAAATAGGCCAAAAAAAGTCATACTTTAGTATGGCCTCAAAATGTCATAAAAATGGTCATAGTATAGTAAGGCTTCAAAATAGGCCAAAAAAAGTCATAGTATAGTATGGCCTCAAAATGTCATAAAAATGGTCATAGTATAGTAAGGCTTCAAAATAGGCCAAAAAAAGTCATAGTATAGTATGGCCTCAAAATGTCATAAAAATGGTCATAGTATAGTAAGGCTTCAAAATAGGCCAAAAAAAGTTATAGTATAGTATGGCCTCAAAAAGTCATAAAAATGGTCATAGTATAGTAAGGCTTCAAAATAGGCCAAAAAAAGTCATAGTATCGTATGGCCTCAAAATGTCATAAAAATGGTCATAGTATAGTAAGGCTTCAAAATAGGCCAAAAAAAGTCATAGTATAGTATGGCCTCAAAATGTCATAAAAATGGTCATAGTATAGTAAGGCTTCAAAATAGGCCAAAAAAAGTCATAGTATAGTATGGCGTCAAAAAGTCATAAAAATGGTCATAGTATAGTAAGGCTTCAAAATAGGCCAAAAAAAGTCATAGTATAGTAAGGCTTCAAAATAGGCCAGAAAAAGTCATAGTATAGTATGGCCTCAAAAAGTCATAGTATAGTATGGTCATAGTATAGTAAGGCTTCAAAATAGTTCAAAAAAAGTCATAGTATAGTAAGGCTTCAAAATGGTCAAAAAGGTCATAGTATAGTATGGCCTCAAAAAGTCATAAAAATGGTCATAGTATAGTAAGGCTTCAAAATAGGCCAAAAAAAGTCATAGTATAGTATGGCCTCAAAATGTCATAAAAATGGTCATAGTATAGTAAGGCTTCAAAATAGGCCAAAAAAAGTCATAGTATAGTATGGCCTCAAAAAGTCATAGTATAGTATGGTCATAGTATAGTAAGGCTTCAAAATAAGCCCAAAAAAAGTCATAGTATAGTATGGCCTCAAAATGTCATAAAAATGGTCATAGTATAGTAAGGCTTCAAAATAGGCCAAAAAAAGTCATAGTATAGTATGGCCTCAAAAAGTCATAGTATAGTATGGTCATAGTATAGTAAGGCTTCAAAATAGGCCAAAAAAAGTCATAGTATAGTATGGCCTCAAAATGTCATAAAAATGGTCATAGTATAGTAAGGCTTCAAAATAGGCCAAAAAAAGTCATAGTATAGTAAGGATTCAAAATAGGCCAAAAAAAGTCATAGTATAGTATGGCCTCAAAAAGTCATAGTATAGTATGGTCATAGTATAGTAAGGCTTCAAAATGGTCAAAAAAAGTCATAGTATAGTATGGCCTCAAAAAGTCATAAAAATGGTCATAATATAGTAAGGCTACAAGATAGGCCAAAAAAAGTCATACTATAGTATGTCCTCATAAAGTCATAGTATAGTATGGTCATAGTATAGTAAGGCTTCAAAATAGGCCAAAAAAAGTCATAGTATAGTATGGCCTCAAAATGTCATAAAAATGGTCATAGTATAGTAAGGCTTCAAAATAGGCCAAAAAAAGTCATAGTATAGTATGGCCTCAAAATAGGCCAAAAAAAGTCATAGTATAGTATGTCCTCAAAAAGTCATAGTATAGTATGGTCATAGTATAGTAAGGCTTCAAAATAGGCCAAAAAAAGTCATAGTATAGTAAGGCTTCAAAATGGTCAAAAAAAGTCATAGTATAGTATGGCCTCAAAAAGTCATAAAATTGGTCATAGTATAGTAAGGCTTCAAAATAGGCCATAAAAAGTCATAGTATAGTATGGCCTCAAAATGTCATAAAAATGGTCATAGTATAGTAAGGCTTCAAAATAGGCCAAAAAAAGTCATACTTTAGTATGGCCTCAAAATGTCATAAAAATGGTCATAGTATAGTAAGGCTTCAAAATAGGCCAAAAAAAGTCATAGTATAGTATGGCCTCAAAAAGTCATAGTATAGTATGGTCATAGTATAGTAAGGCTTCAAAATGGTCAAAAAAAGTCATAGTATAGTATGGCCTCAAAAAGTCATAAAAATGGTCATAGTATAGTAAGGCTTCAAAATAGGCCAAAAAAAGTCATAGTATAGTAAGGCCTCAAAATGTCATAAAAATGGTCATAGTATAGTAAGGCTTCAAAATAGGCCAAAAAAAGTCATACTTTAGTATGGCCTCAAAATGTCATAAAAATGGTCACAGTATAGTAAGGCTTCAAAATAGGCCAAAAAAAGTCATACTTTAGTATGGCTTCAAAATGTCATAATAATGGTCATAGTATAGTAAGGCTTCAAAATAGGCCAAAAAAAGTCATAGTATAGTATGGCCTCAAAATGTCATAAAAATGGTCATAGTATAGTAAGGCTTCAAAATAGGCCAAAAAAAGTCATAGTATAGTATGGCCTCAAAATGTCATAAAAATGGTCATAGTATAGGAAGGCTTCAAAATAGGCCAAAAAAAGTCATAGTATAGTATGGCCTCAAAAAGTCATAAAAATGGTCATAGTATAGTAAGGCTTCAAAATAGGCCAAAAAAAGTCATAGTATAGTATGGCCTCAAAATGTCATAAAAATGGTCATAGTATAGTAAGGCTTCAAAATAGGCCAAAAAAAGTCATAGTATAGTATGGCCTCAAAATGTCATAAAAATGGTCATAGTATAGTAAGGCTTCAAAATAGGCCAAAAAAAGTTATAGTATAGTATGGCGTCAAAAAGTCATAAAAATGGTCATAGTATAGTAAGGCTTCAAAATAGGCCAAAAAAAGTCATAGTATAGTATGGCCTCAAAAAGTCATAGTATAGTAAGGCTTCAAAATAGTTCAAAAAAAGTCATAGTATAGTAAGGCTTCAAAATGGTCAAAAAAGTCATAGTATAGTATGGCCTCAAAAAGTCATAGTATAGTATGGTCATAGTATAGTAAGGCTTCAAAATGGTCAAAAAAGTCATAGTATAGTATGGCCTCAAAAAGTCATAAAAATGGTCATAGTATAGTAAGGCTACAAGATAGGCCAAAAAAAGTCATACTATAGTATGTCCTCAAAAAGTCATAGTATAGTATGGTCATAGTATAGTAAGGCTTCAAAATAGGCCAAAAAAAGTCATAGTATAGTAAGGCTTCAAAATGGTAAAAAAAAAGTCATAGTATAGTATGGCCTCAAAAAGTCATAAAAATGGTCATAGTATAGTAAGGCTTCAAAATAGGCCATAAAAAGTCATAGTATAGTATGGCCTCAAAAAGTCATAAAAATGGTCATAGTATAGTAAGGCTTCAAAATAGGCCAAAAAAAGTCATAGTATAGTATGGCCTCAAAAAGTCATAGTATAGTATGGCCTCAAAAAGTCATAGTATAGTATGGTCATAGTATAGTAAGGCTTCAAAATAGGCCAAAAAAAGTCATAGTATAGTATGGCCTCAAAAAGTCATAGTATAGTATGGTCATAGTATAGTAAGGCTTCAAAATGGTCAAAAAAAAGTCATAGTATAGTATGGCCTAAAAAAGTCATAAAAATGGTCATAGTATAGCAAGGCTACAAGATAGGCCAAAAAAAGTCATACTATAGTATGTCCTCAAAAAGTCATAGTATAGTATGGTCGTAGTATAGTAAGGCTTCAAAATAGGCCAAAAAAAGTCATAGTATAGTATGGCCTCAAAATGTCATAAAAATGGTCATAGTATAGTAAGGCTTCAAAATAGGCCAAAAAAAGTCATACTTTAGTATGGCCTCAAAATGTCATAAAAATGGTCATAGTATAGTAAGGCTTCAAAATAGGCCAAAAAAAGTCATACTTTAGTATGGCTTCAAAATGTCATAAAAATGGTCATAGTATAGTAAGGCTTCAAAATAGGCCAAAAAAAGTCATAGTATAGTATGTCCTCAAAAAGTCATAGTATAGTATGGTCATAGTATAGTAAGGCTTCAAAATAGGCCAAAAAAAGTCATAGTATAGTAAGGCTTCAAAATGGTCAAAAAAAGTCATAGTATAGTATGGCCTCAAAAAGTCATAAAATTGGTCATAGTATAGTAAGGCTTCAAAATAGGCTGAAAAAAGTCATAGTATAGTATGTCCTCAAAAAGTCATAGTATAGTATGGTCATAGTATAGTAAGGCTTCAAAATAGGCCAAAAAAAGTCATAGTATAGTAAGGCTTCAAAATGGTCAAAAAAAGTCATAGTATAGTATGGCCTCAAAAAGTCATAAAATTGGTCATAGTATAGTAAGGCTTCAAAATAGGCCATAAAAAGTCATAGTATAGTATGGCCTCAAAATGTCATAAAAATGGTCATAGTATAGTAAGGCTTCAAAATAGGCCAAAAAAAGTCATACTTTAGTATGGCCTCAAAATGTCATAAAAATGGTCATAGTATAGTAAGGCTTCAAAATAGGCCAAAAAAAGTCATAGTATAGTATGGCCTCAAAAAGTCATAGTATAGTATGGTCATAGTATAGTAAGGCTTCAAAATGGTCAAAAAAAGTCATAGTATAGTATGGCCTCAAAAAGTCATAAAAATGGTCATAGTATAGTAAGGCTTCAAAATAGGCCAAAAAAAGTCATAGTATAGTAAGGCCTCAAAATGTCATAAAAATGGTCATAGTATAGTAAGGCTTCAAAATAGGCCAAAAAAAGTCATACTTTAGTATGGCCTCAAAATGTCATAAAAATGGTCACAGTATAGTAAGGCTTCAAAATAGGCCAAAAAAAGTCATACTTTAGTATGGCTTCAAAATGTCATAATAATGGTCATAGTATAGTAAGGCTTCAAAATAGGCCAAAAAAAGTCATAGTATAGTATGGCCTCAAAATGTCATAAAAATGGTCATAGTATAGTAAGGCTTCAAAATAGGCCAAAAAAAGTCATAGTATAGTATGGCCTCAAAATGTCATAAAAATGGTCATAGTATAGTAAGGCTTCAAAATAGGCCAAAAAAAGTCATAGTATAGTATGGCCTCAAAATGTCATAAAAATGGTCATAGTATAGTAAGGCTTCAAAATAGGCCAAAAAAAGTCATAGTATAGTATGGCCTCAAAAAGTCATAAAAATGGTCATAGTATAGTAAGGCTTCAAAATAGGCCAAAAAAAGTCATAGTATAGTATGGCCTCAAAATGTCATAAAAATGGTCATAGTATAGTAAGGCTTCAAAATAGGCCAAAAAAAGTTATAGTATAGTATGGCTTCAAAAAGTCATAAAAATGGTTATAGTATAGTAAGGCTTCAAAATAGGCCAAAAAAAGTCATAGTATAGTAAGGCTTCAAAATAGGCCAAAAAAAGTCATATTATAGTATGGCCTCAAAAAGTCATAGTATAGTAAGGCTTCAAAATAGTTCAAAAAAAGTCATAGTATAGTAAGGCTTCAAAATGGTCAAAAAAGTCATAGTATAGTATGGCCTCAAAAAGTCATAAAAATGGTCATAGTATAGTAAGGCTTCAAAATAGGCCAAAAAAAGTCATAGTATAGTATGGCCTCAAAATGTCATAAAAATGGTCATAGTATAGTAAGGCTTCAAAATAGGCCAAAAAAAGTCATAGTATAGTAAGGCTTCAAAATAGGCCAAAAAAAGTCATAGTATAGTATAGCCTCCAAAAGTCATAGTATAGTATGGTCATAGTATAGTAAGGCTTCAAAATAGGCCAAAAAAAGTCATAGTATAGTAAGGCTTCAAAATAGGCCAAAAAAAGTCATAGTATAGTATGGCCTCAAAAAGTCATAGTATAGTATGGTCATAGTATAGTAAGGCTTCAAAATGGTCAAAAAAAGTCATAGTATAGTATGGCCTCAAAAAGTCATAAAAATGGTCATAGTATAGTAAGGCTACAAGATAGGCCAAAAAAAGTCATACTATAGTATGTCCTCAAAAAGTCATAGTATAGTATGGTCATAGTATAGTAAGGCTTCAAAATAGGCCAAAAAAAGTCATAGTATAGTAAGGCTTCAAAATGGTAAAAAAAAGTCATAGTATAGTATGGCCTCAAAAAGTCATAAAAATGGTCATAGTATAGTAAGGCTTCAAAATAGGCCATAAAAAGTCATAGTATAGTATGGCCTCAAAAAGTCATAAAAATGGTCATAGTATAGTAAGGCTTCAAAATAGGTCAAAAAAAGTCATACTTTAGTATGGCCTCAAAATGTCATAAAAATGGTCATAGTATAGTAAGGCTTCAAAATAGGCCAAAAAAAGTCATACTTTAGTATGGCCTCAAAATGTCATAAAAATGGTCATAGTATAGTAAGGCTTCAAAATAGGCCAAAAAAAGTCATAGTATAGTATGGCCTCAAAATGTCATAAAAATGGTCATAGTATAGTAAGGCTTCAAAATAGGCCAAAAAAAGTCATAGTATAGTATGGCCTCAAAATGTCATAAAAATGGTCATAGTATAGTAAGGCTTCAAAATAGGCCAAAAAAAGTCATAGTATAGTATGGCGTCAAAAAGTCATAAAAATGGTCATAGTATAGTAAGGCTTCAAAATAGGCCAAAAAAAGTCATAGTATAGTATGGCCTCAAAAAGTCATAGTATAGTATGGTCATAGTATAGTAAGGCTTCAAAATAGTTCAAAAAAAGTCATAGTATAGTAAGGCTTCAAAATGGTCAAAAAGGTCATAGTATAGTATGGCCTCAAAAAGTCATAAAAATGGTCATAGTATAGTAAGGCTTCAAAATAGGCCAAAAAAAGTCATAGTATAGTAAGGCTTCAAAATAGGCCAAAAAAAGTCATAGTATATTATGGCCTCAAAAAGTCATAGTATAGTATGGTCATAGTATAGTAAGGCTTCAAAATAGGCCAAAAAAAGTCATAGTATAGTATGGCCTCAAAATGTCATAAAAATGGTCATAGTATAGTAAGGCTTCAAAATAGGCCAAAAAAAGTCATAGTATAGTATAGCCTCAAAAAGTCATAAAAATGGTCATAGTATAGTAAGGCTTCAAAATAGGCCAAAAAAAGTCATAGTATTGTATGTCCTCAAAAAGTCATAGTATAGTATGGTCATAGTATAGTAAGGCTTCAAAATAGGCCAAAAAAAGTCATAGTATAGTAAGGCTTCAAAATGGTCAAAAAAAGTCATAGTATAGTATGGCCTCAAAAAGTCATAAAATTGGTCATAGTATAGTAAGGCTTCAAAATAGGCCAAAAAAAGTCATAGTATAGTATGGCCTCAAAATGTCATAAAAATGGTCATAGTATAGTAAGGCTTCAAAATAGGCCAAAAAAAGTTATAGTATAGTATGGCGTCAAAATGTCATAAAAATGGTCATAGTATAGTAAGGCTTCAAAATAGGCCAAAAAAAGTCATAGTATAGTAAGGCTTCAAAATAGGCCAAAAAAAGTCATATTATAGTATGGCCTCAAAAAGTCATAGTATAGTAAGGCTTCAAAATAGTTCAAAAAAAGTCATAGTATAGTAAGGCTTCAAAATGGTCAAAAAAGTCATAGTATAGTATGGCCTCAAAAAGTCATAAAAATGGTCATAGTATAGTAAGGCTTCAAAATAGGCCAAAAAAAGTCATAGTATAGTATGGCCTCAAAATGTCATAAAAATGGTCATAGTATAGTAAGGCTTCAAAATAGGCCAAAAAAAAGTCATAGTATAGTAAGGCTTCAAAATAGGCCAAAAAAAGTCATAGTATAGTATAGCCTCAAAAAGTCATAGTATAGTATGGTCATAGTATAGTAAGGCTTCAAAATGGTCAAAAAAAGTCATAGTATAGTATGGCCTCAAAAAGTCATAAAAATGGTCATAGTATAGTAAGGCTACAAGATAGGCCAAAAAAAGTCATACTATAGTATGTCCTCAAAAAGTCATAGTATAGTATGGTCATAGTATAGTAAGGCTTCAAAATAGGCCAAAAAAAGTCATAGTATAGTAAGGCTTCAAAATAGGCCAAAAAAAGTCATAGTATAGTAAGGCTTCAAAATAGGCCAAAAAAAGTCATAGTATAGTATGGCCTCAAAAAGTCATAGTATAGTATGGTCATAGTATAGTAAGGCTTCAAAATAGGCCAAAAAAAGTCATAGTATAGTAAGGCTTCAAAATAGGCCAAAAAAAGTCATAGTATAGTAAGGCTTCAAAATAGGCCAGAAAAAGTCATAGTATAGTATGGCCTCAAAAAGTCATAGTATAGTATGGTCATAGTATAGTAAGGCTTCAAAATAGTTCAAAAAAAGTCATAGTATAGTAAGGCTTCAAAATGGTCAAAAAGGTCATAGTATAGTATGGCCTCAAAAAGTCATAAAAATGGTCATAGTATAGTAAGGCTTCAAAATAGGCCAAAAAAAGTCATAGTATAGTAAGGCTTCAAAATAGGCCAAAAAAAGTCATAGTATAGTAAGGCTTCAAAATAGGCCAAAAAAAGTCATAGTATAGTATGGCCTCAAAAAGTCATAGTATAGTATGGTCATAGTATAGTAAGGCTTCAAAATAGGCCAAAAAAAGTCATAGTATAGTAAGGCTTCAAAATAGGCCAAAAAAAGTCATAGTATAGTATGGCCTCAAAAAGTCATAGTATAGTATGGTCATAGTATAGTAAGGCTTCAAAATAGGCCAAAAAAAGTCATAGTATAGTATGGCCTCAAAAAGTCATAGTATAGTATGGTCATAGTATAGTAAGGCTTCAAAATGGTCAAAAAAAAGTCATAGTATAGTATGGCCTCAAAAAGTCATAAAAATGGTCATAGTATAGTAAGGCTTCAAAATAGGCCAAAAAAAGTCATAGTATAGTATGGCCTCAAAAAGTCATAAAAATGGTCATAGTATAGTAAGGCTTCAAAATAGGCCAAAAAAAGTCATAGTATAGTAAGGCCTCAAAATGTCATAAAAATGGTCATAGTATAGTAAGGCTTCAAAATAGGCCAAAAAAAGTCATACTTTAGTATGGCCTCAAAATGTCATAAAAATGGTCACAGTATAGTAAGGCTTCAAAATAGGCCAAAAAAAGTCATACTTTAGTATGGCTTCAAAATGTCATAATAATGGTCATAGTATAGTAAGGCTTCAAAATAGGCCAAAAAAAGTCATAGTATAGTATGGCCTCAAAATGTCATAAAAATGGTCATAGTATAGTAAGGCTTCAAAATAGGCCAAAAAAAGTCATAGTATAGTATGGCCTCAAAATGTCATAAAAATGGTCATAGTATAGTAAGGCTTCAAAATAGGCCAAAAAAAGTCATAGTATAGTATGGCCTCAAAAAGTCATAAAAATGGTCATAGTATAGTAAGGCTTCAAAATAGGCCAAAAAAAGTCATAGTATAGTAAGGCTTCAAAATAGGCCAAAAAAAGTCATAGTATAGTATGGCCTCAAAATGTCATAAAAATGGTCATAGTATAGTAAGGCTTCAAAATAGGCCAAAAAAAGTTATAGTATAGTATGGCGTCAAAAAGTCATAAAAATGGTCATAGTATAGTAAGGCTTCAAAATAGGCCAAAAAAAGTCATAGTATAGTATGGCCTCAAAAAGTCATAGTATAGTAAGGCTTCAAAATAGTTCAAAAAAAGTCATAGTATAGTAAGGCTTCAAAATGGTCAAAAAAGTCATAGTATAGTATGGCCTCAAAAAGTCATAGTATAGTATGGTCATAGTACAGTAAGGCTTCAAAATAGGCCAAAAAAAGTCATAGTATAGTATGGCCTCAAAAAGTCATAAAAATGGTCATAGTATAGTAAGGCTTCAAAATAGGCCATAAAAAGTCATAGTATAGTATGGCCTCAAAATGTCATAAAAATGGTCATAGTATAGTAAGGCTTCAAAATAGGCCAAAAAAGTCACAGTATAGTATGGCCTCAAAATGTCATAAAAATGGTCATAGTATAGTAAGGCTTCAAAATAGGCCAAAAAAAGTCATAGTATAGTATGGCCTCAAAAAGTCATAGTATAGTATGGTCATAGTATATTAAGGCTTCAAAATGGTCAAAAAAAGTCAGAGTATAGTAAGGCTTCAAAATAGGCCAAAAAAAGTCATAGTATAGTATGGCCTCAAAAAGTCATAGTATAGTATGGTCATAGTATAGTAAGGCTTCAAAATAGGCCAAAAAAAGTCATAGTATAGTAAGGCTTCAAAATAGGCCAAAAAAAGTCATAGTATAGTATGGCTTCAAAATGGTCAAAAAAAGTCATAGTATAGTAAGGCTTCAGAATAGGCCAAAAAAAGTCATAGTATAGTATGGCCTCAAAAAGTCATAGTATAGTATGGTTATAGTATAGTAAGGCTTCAAAATAGGCCAAAAAAAGTCATAGTATAGTAAGGCTTCAAAATGGTCAAAAAAAGTCATAGTATAGTATGGCCTCAAAAGGTCATAAAAATGGTCATAGTATAGTAAGGCTTCAAAATAGGCCAAAAAAAGTCATAGTATAGTATGGCCTCAAAAAGTCATAGTATAGTATGGTCATAGTATAGTAAGGCTTCAAAATAGGCCAAAAAAAGTCATAGTATAGTAAGGCTTCAAAATGGTCAAAAAAAGTCATAGTATAGTATGGCCTCAAAAAGTCATAAAAATGGTCATAGTATAGTAAGGCTTCAAAATAGGCCATAAAAAGTCATAGTATAGTATGGCCTCAAAATGTCATAAAAATGGTCATAGTATAGTAAGGCTTCAAAATAGGCCAAAAAAAGTCATACTTTAGTATGGCCTCAAAATGTCATAACAATGGTCATAGTATAGTAAGGCTTCAAAATAGGCCAAAAAAAGTCATAGTATAGTATGGCCTCAAAATGTCATAAAAATGGTCATAGTATAGCAAGGCTTCAAAATAGGCCAAAAAAAGTCATAGTATAGTATGGCCTCAAAAAGTCATAGTATAGTATGGTTATAGTATAGTAAGGTTTCAAAATAGGCCATAAAAAGTCATAGTATAGTATGGCCTCAAAATGTCATAAAAATGGTCATAGTATAGTAAGGCTTCAAAATAGGCCAAAAAAAGTCATAGTATAGTATGGCCTCAAAATGTCATAAAAATGGTCATACTATGGCCTTACTATACTATGACCATACTATACTATGACTTTTTGAGGACATACTATACTATGACTTTTTTTGGCCTATTTTGAAGCCTTACTATACTATGACTTTTTTTGGCCTATCTTGAAGCCTTACTATACTATGACCATTTTTATGACTTTTTGAGGCCATACTATACTATGACTTTTTTTTGACCATTTTGAAGCCTTACTATACTATGACCATACTATACTATGACTTTTTGAGGACATACTATAGTGTGACTTTTTTTGGCCTATTTTGAAGCCTTACTATACTATGACCATACTATACCATGACTTTTTGAGGCCATACTATACTATGACTTTATTTTGGCATACTTTGAAGCCTTACTATACTATGACTTTTTTTGGCCTATTTTGAAGCCTTACTATACTATGACCATTTTTATGACATTTTGAGGCCATACTATACTATGACTTTTTTTGGCCTATTTTGAAGCCTTACTATACTATGACCATACTATACTATGACTTTTTGAGGCCATACTATACTATGACTTTTTTTTGGCATATTTTGAAACCTTACTATACTATTACTTTTTTTGGCCTATTTTGAAGCCTTACTATACTATGACCATTTTTATGACATTTTGAGGCCATACTATACTATGACTTTTTTTGGCCTATTTTGAAGCCTTACTATACTATGACCATTTTTATGACTTTTTGAGGCCATACTATACTATGACTTTTTTGACCATTTTGAAGCCTTACTATACTATGACCATACTATACTATGACTTTTTGAGGCCATACTATACTATGACTTTTTTTTTGACCATTTTGAAGCCTTACTATACTATGACTTTTTTTGGCCTATTTTGAAGCCTTACTATACTATGACCATTTTTATGACATTTTGAGGCCATACTATACTATGACTTTTTTTGGCCTTTTTTGAAGCCTTACTATACTATTACTTTTTTGGCCTATTTTGAAGCCTTACTATACTATGACCATTTTCATGACATTTTGAGGCCATACTATACTATGACTTTTTTTGACCATTTTGAAGCCTTACTATACTATGACCATACTATACTATGACTTTTTGAGGACATACTATAGTATGACTTTTTTTGGCCTATTTTGAAGCCTTACTATACTATGACCATTTTTATGACATTTTGAGGCCATACTATACTATGACTTTTTTTGGCCTATTTTGAAGCCTTACTATACTATGACCATTTTTATGACTTTTTGAGGCCATACTATACTATGACTTTTTTTGACCATTTTGAAGCCTTACTATACTATGACCATACTATACTATGACTTTTTGAGGACATACTATAGTATGACTTTTTTTGGCCTATCTTGAAGCCTTACTATACTATGACCATTTTTATGACTTTTTGAGGCCATACTATACTATGACTTTTTTTGACCATTTTGAAGCCTTACTATACTATGACTTCTTTTGGCCTATTTTGAAGCCTTACTATACTATGACCATACTATACTATGACTTTTTGAGGCCATACTATACTATGACTTTTTTTTGGCCTATTTTGAAGCCTTACTATACTATGACTTTTTTGGCCTATTTTGAAGCCTTACTATACTATGACCATTTTTATGACATTTTGAGGCCATACTATGCTATGACTTTTTTTGGCCTATTTTGAAGCCTTAATATACTATGACTTTTTTTGAACATTTTGAAGCCTTACTATACTATGACCATACTATACTATGACTTTTTGAGGCCATACTATACTCTGACTTTTTTTGGCCTATTTTGAAGCCTTACTATACTATGACCATACTATACTATGACTTTTTTTGACCATTTTGAAGCCTTACTATACTATGACTTTTTTTGGAATACTTTGAAGCCTTACTATACTATGACTTTTTTTGGCCTATTTTGAAGCCTTACTATACTATGACCATTTTTATGACTTTTTGACGCCATACTATACTATGACTTTTTATGGCCTATTTTGAAGCCTTACTATAATATGACCATTTTTATGACTTTTTGAGGCCATAGTATACTATGACTTTTTTTGACCATTTTGAAGCCTTACTATACTATGACCATACTATACTATGACTTTTTGAGGACATACTATAGTATGACTTTTTTTGGCCTATTTTGAAGCCTTACTATACTATGACCATTTTTATGACATTTTGAGGCCATACTATACTATGACTTTTTTTGGCCTATTTTGAAGCCTTACTATACTATGACCATTTTTATGACTTTTTGAGGCCATACTATACTATGACTTTTTTTGACCATTTTGAAGCCTTACTATACTATGACCATACTATACTATGACTTTTTGAGGACATACTATAGTATGACTTTTTTTGGCCTATCTTGAAGCCTTACTATACTATGACCATTTTTATGACTTTTTGAGGCCATACTATACTATGACTTTTTTTGACCATTTTGAAGCCTTACTATACTATGACTTCTTTTGGCCTATTTTGAAGCCTTACTATACTATGACCATACTATACTATGACTTTTTGAGGCCATACTATACTATGACTTTTTTTTGGCCTATTTTGAAGCCTTACTATACTATGACCATACTATACCATGACTTTTTGAGGCCATACTATACTATGACTTTTTTTTGGCATACTTTGAAGCCTTACTATACTATGACCATTTTTATGACTTTTTGAGGCCATACTATACTATGACTTTTTTTGGCCTATTTTGAAGCCTTACTATACTATGACCATTTTTATGACATTTTGAGGCCATACTATACTATGACTTTTTTTGGCCTATTTTGAAGCCTTACTATACTATGACCATTTTTGACCATTTTGAAGCCTTACTATACTATGACCATACTATACTATGACTTTTTGAGGACATACTATAGTATGACTTTTTTTGGCCTATCTTGAAGCCTTACTATACTATGACCATTTTTATGACTTTTTGAGGCCATACTATACTATGACTTTTTTTGACCATTTTGAAGCCTTACTATACTATGACCATACTATCCTATGACTTTTTGAGGACATACTATAGTATGACTTTTTTTGGCCCTTTTTGAAGCCTTACTATACTATGACCATTTTTATGACATTTTGAGGCCATACTATACTATGACTTTTTTTTTTGGCCTATTTTGAAGCCTTACTATACTATGACCATTTTTATGACTTTTTGAGGACATACTATACTGTAACTTTTTTTGGCCTATTTTGAAGCCTTACTATACTATGACCATTTTTATGACATTTTGAGGCCATACTATACTCTGACTTTTTTTTGGCCTATTTTGAAGCCTTACTATACTATGACCATACTATACCATGACTTTTTTTGACCATTTTGAAGCCTTACTATACTATGACTTTTTTTGGCCTATTTTGAAGCCTTACTATACTATGACCATTTTTATGACATTTTGAGGCCATACTAAAGTATGACTTTTTTTGGCCTATTTTGAAGCCTTACTATACTATGACCATTTTTATGACATTTTGAGGCCATACTATACTATGACTTTTTTTTGGCCTTTTTTGAAGCCTTACTATACTATGACCATACTATACTATGACTTTTTGAGGCCATAATATACTATGACTTTTTTTTGACCATTTTGAAGCCTTACTATACTATGACCATTTTTATGACATTTTGAGGCCATACTATACTCTGACTTTTTTTGGCCTATTTTGAAGCCTTACTATACTATGACCATACTATACCATGACTTTTTGAGGCCATACTATACTATGACTTTTTTTTGGCATACTTTGAAGCCTTACTATACTATGACTTTTTTTGGCCTATTTTGAAGCCTTACTATACTATGACCATACTATACTATGACTTTTTGAGGACATACTATAGTATGACTTTTTTTGGCCTATCTTGAAGCCTTACTATACTATGACCATTTTTATGACTTTTTGAGGCCATACTATACTATGACTTTTTTTTTGACCATTTTGAAGCCTTACTATACTATGACCATACTATACTATGACTTTTTGAGGACATACTATAGTGTGACTTTTTTTGGCCTATTTTGAAGCCTTACTATACTATGACCATACTATACCATGACTTTTTGAGGCCATACTATACTATGACTTTATTTTGGCATACTTTGAAGCCTTACTATACTATGACTTTTTTTGGCCTATTTTGAAGCCTTACTATACTATGACCATTTTTATGACATTTTGAGGCCATACTATACTATGACTTTTTTTGGCCTATTTTGAAGCCTTACTATACTATGACTTTTTTTGAACTATTTTGAAGCCTTACTATACTATGACCATAAAATACTATGACTTTTTGAGGCCATACTATACTATGACTTTTTTTTTGACCATTTTGAAGCCTTACTATACTATGACTTTTTTTGGCCTATTTTGAAGCCTTACTATACTATGACCATTTTTATGACATTTTGAGGCCATACTATACTATGACTTTTTTTTGACCATTTTGAAGCCTTACTATACTATGACCATACTATACTATGACTTTTTGAGGACATACTATAGTGTGACTTTTTTTGGCCTATTTTGAAGCCTTACTATACTATGACCATTTTTATGACATTTTGAAACCTTACTATACTATGACTTTTTTTTGGCCTATTTTGAAGCCTTACTATACTATGGCCATTTTTATGACATTTTGAGGCCATACTATACTATGACTTTTTTTGGCCTATTTTGAAGCCTTACTATACTATGACCATTTTTATGACATTTTGAGGCCATACTATACTATGACTTTTTTTGGCCTATTTTGAAGCCTTACTATACTATGACCATTTTTATGACATTTTGAGGCCATACTATACTATGACTTTTTTGGCCTATTTTGAAGCCTTACTATACTATGACCATGTTTATGACTTTTTGAGGCCATACTATACTATGACTTTTTTTGGCCTATTTTGAAGCCTTACTATACTATGACTTTTTTTGACCATTTTGAAGCCTTACTATACTATGACTTTTTGAGGCCATACTATACTATGACTTTTTTTGGCCTATTTTGAAGCCTTACTATACTATGACTTTTTTTGGCCTATTTTGAAGCCTTACTATACTATGACCATTTTTTTGACATTTTGAGGCCATACTATACTATGACTTTTTTGACCATTTTGAAGCCGTACTATACTATGACTTTTTTTGAACTATTTTGAAGCCTTACTATACTATGACCATACTATACTATGACTTTTTGAAGCCATACTATACTATGACTTTTTTTTGACCATTTTGAAGCCTTACTATACTATGACTTTTTTTGGCCTATTTTGAAGCCTTACTATACTATGACCATTTTTATGACATTTTGAGGCCATACTATACTATGACTTTTTTTGGCCTATTTTGAAGCCTTACTATACTATGACCATACTATACTATGACTTTTTGAGGACATACTATAGTATGACTTTTTTTGGCCTATTTTGAAGCCTTACTATACTATGACCATTTTTATGACATTTTGAGGCCATACTATACTATGACTTTTTTTGGCCTATTTTGAAGCCTTACTATACTATGACCATTTTTATGACTTTTTGAGGCCATACTATACTATGACTTTTTTTTGACCATTTTGAAGCCTTACTATACTATGACCATACTATACTATGACTTTTTGAGGACATACTATAGTATGACTTTTTTTGGCCTATTTTGAAGCCTTACTATACTATGACCATTTTTATGACATTTTGAGGCCATACTATACTATGACTTTTTTTGGCCTATTTTGAAGCCTTACTATACTATGACCATTTTTATGACTTTTTGAGGCCATACTATACTATGACTTTTTTTGACCATTTTGAAGCCTTACTATACTATGACCATACTATACTATGACTTTTTGAGGACATACTATAGTATGACTTTTTTTGGCCTATCTTGAAGCCTTACTATACTATGACCATTTTTATGACTTTTTGAGGCCATACTATACTATGACTTTTTTTGACCATTTTGAAGCCTTACTATACTATGACTTCTTTTGGCCTATTTTGAAGCCTTACTATACTATGACCATACTATACTATGACTTTTTGAGGCCATACTATACTATGACTTTTTTTTGGCCTATTTTGAAGCCTTACTATACTATGACCATACTATACCATGACTTTTTGAGGCCATACTATACTATGACTTTTTTTTGGCATACTTTGAAGCCTTACTATACTATGACCATTTTTATGACTTTTTGAGGCCATACTATACTATGACTTTTTTTGGCCTATTTTGAAGCCTTACTATACTATGACCATTTTTATGACATTTTGAGGCCATACTATACTATGACTTTTTTTGGCCTATTTTGAAGCCTTACTATACTATGACCATTTTTATGACTTTTTGAGGCCATACTATACTATGACTTTTTTTGACCATTTTGAAGCCTTACTATACTATGACCATACTATACTATGACTTTTTGAGGCCATACTATAGTATGACTTTTTTTGGCCTATCTTGAAGCCTTACTATACTATGACCATTTTTATGACTTTTTGAGGCCATACTATACTATGACTTTTTTTGACCATTTTGAAGCCTTACTATACTATGACCATACTATCCTATGACTTTTTGAGGACATACTATAGTATGACTTTTTTTGGCCTATTTTGAAGCCTTACTATACTATGACCATTTTTATGACTTTTTGAGGCCATACTATACTATGACCATACTATACTATGACTTTTTGAGGACATACTGTAGTATGACTTTTTTTGGCCTATTTTGAAGCCTTACTATACTATGACCATTTTTATGACATTTTGAGGCCATACTATACTATGACTTTTTTTTTTGGCCTATTTTGAAGCCTTACTATACTATGACCATTTTTATGACTTTTTGAGGACATACTATACTGTAACTTTTTTTGGCCTATTTTGAAGCCTTACTATACTATGACCATTTTTATGACATTTTGAGGCCATACTATACTCTGACTTTTTTTTGGCCTATTTTGAAGCCTTACTATACTATGACCATACTATACTATGACTTTTTTTGACCATTTTGAAGCCTTACTATACTATGACTTTTTTTGGCCTATTTTGAAGCCTTACTATACTATGACCATTTTTATGACATTTTGAGGCCATACTAAAGTATGACTTTTTTTGGCCTATTTTGAAGCCTTACTATACTATGACCATTTTTATGACATTTTGAGGCCATACTATACTATGACTTTTTTTTGGCCTTTTTTGAAGCCTTACTATACTATGACCATACTATACTATGACTTTTTGAGGCCATACTATACTATGACTTTTTTTTGACCATTTTGAAGCCTTACTATACTATGACCATTTTTATGACATTTTGAGGCCATACTATACTCTGACTTTTTTTGGCCTATTTTGAAGCCTTACTATACTATGACCATACTATACCATGACTTTTTGAGGCCATACTATACTATGACTTTTTTTTGGCATACTTTGAAGCCTTACTATACTATGACTTTTTTTGGCCTATTTTGAAGCCTTACTATACTATGACCATTTTTATGACATTTTGAGGCCATACTATACTATGACTTTTTTTGGCCTATTTTGAAGCCTTACTATACTATGAGCATTTTTATGACATTTTGAGGCCATACTATACTATGACTTTTTTTGGCCTATTTTGAAGCCTTACTATACTATGACCATTTTTATGACATTTTGAGGCCATACTATCCTATGACTTTTTTTTGGCCTTTTTTGAAGCCTTACTATACTATGACCATACTATACTATGACTTTTTGAGGCCATACTATACTATGACTTTTTCTGGCCTATTTTGAAGCCTTACTATACTATGACTTTTTTTGGCCTATTTTGAAGCCTTACTATACTATGACTTTTTGAGGCCATACTATACTCTGACTTTTTTTGGCCTATTTTGAAGCCTTACTATACTATGACCATACTATACTATGACTTTTTTTGACCATTTTGAAGCCTTACTATACTATGACTTTTTTTGGCCTATTTTGAAGCCTTACTATACTATGACTTTTTGAGGCCATACTATACTCTGACTTTTTTTGGCCTATTTTGAAGCCTTACTATACTATGACCATACTATACTATGACTTTTTTTGACCATTTTGAAGCCTTACTATACTATGACTTTTTTTGGCCTATTTTGAAGCCTTACTATACTATGACCATTTTTATGACATTTTGAGGCCATACTATCCTATGACTTTTTTTGGCCTATTTTGAAGCCTTACTATACTATGACCATACTATACTATGACTTTTTGAGGCCATACTATACTATGACTTTTTTTTGACCATTTTGAAGACTTACTATACTATGACTTTTTTTGGCCTATTTTTAAGTCTTACTATACTATGACCATTTTTATGACATTTTGAGGCCATACTATACTATGACTTTTTTTGACCATTTTGAAGCCTTACTATACTATGACCATACTATACTATGACTTTTTGAGGACATACTATAGTATGACTTTTTTTGGCCTATCTTGAAGCCTTACTATACTATGACCATTTTTATGACATTTTGAGGCCATACTATACTATGACGTTTTTTGAACTATTTTGAAGCCTTACTATACTATGACCATTTTTTTGACATTTTGAGGACATACTATACTATGACTTTTTTTTGGCCTATTTTGAAGCCTTACTATACTATGACCATTTTTATGACATTTTGAGGCCATACTATACTATGACTTTTTTTGGCCTATTTTGAAGCCTTACTATACTAAGACCATACTATACTATGACTTTTTGAGGCCATACTATACTATGACTTTTTTTGACCATTTTGAAGCCTTACTATACTATGACCATACTATACTATGACTTTTTGAGGACATACTATAGTATGACTTTTTTTGGCCTATCTTGAAACCTTACTATACTATGACCATTTTTATGACTTTTTGAGGACATACTATAGTGTGACTTTTTTTGGCCTATTTTGAAGCCTTACTATACTATGACCATTTTTATGACATTTTGAGGCCATACTATACTATGACTTTTTTTGGCCTATTTTGAAGCCTTACTATACTATGACCATTTTTATGACATTTTGAAGCCTTACTATACTATGACCATACTATACTATGACTTTTTGAGGCCATACTATACTATGACTTTTTTTGGCCTATTTTGAAGCCTTACTATACTATGACCATTTTTATGACATTTTGAGGCCATACTATACTATGACTTTTTATGGCCTATTTTGAAGCCTTACTATACTATGACCATTTTTATGACTTTTTGAGGCCATACTATACTATGACTTTTTTTGACCATTTTGAGGCCATACTATACTATGACTTTTTTTGGCCTATTTTGAAGCCATACTATACTATGACTTTTTTTGACCATTTTGAAGCCTTACTATACTATGACCATACTATACTATGACTTTTTGAGGACATACTATAGTATGACTTTTTTTGGCCTATTTTGAAGCCTTACTATACTATGACCATTTTTATGACTTTTTGAGGCCATACTATACTATGACTTTTTTTGGTCTATTTTGAAGCCTTACTATACTATGACTTTTTTTGACCATTTTGAAGCCTTACTATACTATGACTTTTTGAGGCCATACTATACTATGACTTTTTTGGCCTATTTTGAAGCCTTACTATACTATGACTTTTTTTGGCCTATTTTGAAGCCTTACTATACTATGACCATACTATACTATGACTTTTTTTTGACCATTTTGAAGCCTTACTATACTATGACTTTTTTTGGCCTATTTTGAAGCCTTACTATACTATGACCATACTATACTATGACTTTTTGAGGACATACTATAGTATGACTTTTTTTGGCCTATCTTGTAGCCTTACTATACTATGACCATTTTTATGAATTTTTGAGGCCATCCTATAGTATGACTTTTTTTGACCATTTTGAAGCCTTACTATACTATGACTTTTTTTGGCCTATTTTGAAGCCTTACTATACTATGACTTTTTTTGGCCTATTTTGAAGCCTTACTATACTATGACCATTTTTATGACATTTTGAGGCCATACTATACTATGACTTTTTTTGGCCTATTTTGAAGCCTTACTATACTATGACCATACTATACTATGACTTTTTGAGGCCATACTATACTATGACTTTTTTTGGCCTATTTTGAAGCCTTACTAAAGTATGACTTTTTTTGGCCTATTTTGAAGCCTTACTATACTATGACCATTTTTATGACATTTTGAGGCCATACTATACTATGACTTTTTATGGCCTATTTTGAAGCCTTACTATACTATGACCATTTTTATAACTTTTTGAGACCATACTATACTATGACTTTTTTTTTACCATTTTGAAGCCTTACTATACTATGACTTTTTTTGGCCTATTTTGAAGCCTTACTATACTATGACCATTTTTATGACTTTTTGAGGCCATACTATACTATAACTTTTTTTGGCCTATTTTGAAGCCTTACTATACTATGACCATTTTTATGACATTTTGAGGCCATACTATACTATGACTTTTTTTGGCCTATTTTGAAGCCTTACTATACTATACTATACTATACTATACTATACTATACTATACTATACTATACTATACTATAAGCATTTACTAATTGTACAATTGGTAAATCCAAGCAGTAGCTCTGTTAGGTACTTGTCTGTAATCTGGGAGTGCTGGTATGAGTTCCTTCATTAGCTTATATACTGTTTTTTGTTTTGTTTTTGTTTTGTACGTAAATAAGTGTGAATTGTTCTGTGTAATTGATGTTTGTATTGTGATCAAGTTGTGGGCCTTGAGCCTGTAATAAAGTTTAAAGTTTATATATGACCATTTTTATGACATTTTGAGGCCATACTATACTGTGACTTTTTTTGGCCTATTTTGAAGCCTTACTATACTATGACTTTTTTTGGCCTATTTTGAAGCCTTACTATACTATGACCATTTTTATGACATTTTGAGGCCATACTATACTATGACTTTTTTTGGCCTATTTTGAAGCCTTACTATACTATGACCATTTTTATGACATTTTGAGGCCATACTATACTATGACTTTTTATGGCCTATTTTGAAGCCTTACTATGCTATGACCATTTTTATGACTTTTTGAGGCCATACTATACTATGACTTTTTTTGACCATTTTGAAGCCTTACTATACTATGACCATTTTTATGACATTTTGAGGCCATACTATACTATGACTTTTTTGGCCTATTTTGAAGCCTTACTATACTATGACCATTTTTATGACTTTTTGAGGCTATACTATACTATGACTTTTTTTGACCATTTTGAAGCCTTACTATACTATGACTTTTTTTGGCCTATTTTGAAGCCTTACTATACTATGACCATTTTTATGACTTTTTGAGGCCATACTATACTATGACTTTTTTTGGCCTATTTTGAAGCCTTACTATACTATGACCATTTTTATGACTTTTTGAGGCTATACTATACTATGACTTTTTTTGACCATTTTGAAGCCTTACTATACTATGACTTTTTTTGGCCTATTTTGAAGCCTTACTATACTATGACCATTTTTATGACTTTTTGAGGCTATACTATACTATGACTTTTTTTGACCATTTTGAAGCCTTACTATACTATGACTTTTTTTGGCCTATTTTGAAGCCTTACTATACTATGACTTTTTTTGACCATTTTGAAGCCTTACTATACTATGACTTTTTTGGCCTATTTTGAAGCCTTACTATACTATGACCATTTTTATGACTTTTTGAGGCTATACTATACTATGACTTTTTTTGACCATTTTGAAGCCTTACTATACTATGACTTTTTTTGGCCTATTTTGAAGCCTTACTATACTATGACCATTTTTATGACATTTTGAGGCCATACTATACTATGACTTTTTTGGCCTATTTTGAAGCCTTACTATACTATGACCATTTTTATGACTTTTTGAGGCCATACTATACTATGACTTTTTTTGACCATTTTGAAGCCTTACTATACTACGACTTTTTTTGGCCTATTTTGAAGCCTTACTATACTATGACTTTTTGAGGCCATACTATACTCTGACTTTTTTTGGCCTATTTTGAAGCCTTACTATACTATGACCATACTATACTATGACTTTTTTGACCATTTTGAAGCCTTACTATACTATGACTTTTTTTGGCCTATTTTGAAGCCTTACTATACTATGACCATTTTTATGACTTTTTGAGGCCATACTATACTATGACTTTTTTTGGCCATTTTGAAGCCTTACTATACTATGACCATACTATACTATGACTTTTTGAGGCCATACTATACTATGACTTTTTTTGGCCTATTTTGAAGCCTTACTATACTATGACCATTTTTATGACATTTTGAGGCCATACTATACTATGACTTTTTTTGGCCTATTTTGAAGCCTTACTATACTATGACCATTTTTATGACTTTTTGAGGCCATACTATACTATGACTTTTTTTGGCCATTTTGAAGCCTTACTATACTATGACCATACTATACTATGACTTTTTGAGGACATACTATAGTATGACTTTTTTTGGCCTATCTTGAAGCCTTACTATACTATGACCATTTTTATGACTTTTTGAGGCCATACTATACTATGACTTTTTTTGACCTCTTTGAAGCCTTACTATACTATGACTTCTTTTGGCCTATTTTGAAGCCTTACTATACTATGACCATACTATACTATGACTTTTTGAGGCCATACTATACTATGACTTTTTTTTGGCCTATTTTGAAGCCTTACTATACTATGACCATACTATACCATGACTTTTTGAGGCCATACTATACTATGACTTTTTTTTGGCATACTTTGAAGCCTTACTATACTATGACCATTTTTATGACTTTTTGAGGCCATACTATACTATGACTTTTTGAGGCCATACTATACTATGACTTTTTTTGGCCTATTTTGAAGCCTTACTATACTATGACCATTTTTATGACTTTTTGAGGCCATACTATACTATAACTTTTTTTGGCCTATTTTGAAGCCTTACTATACTATGACCATTTTTATGACATTTTGAGGCCATACTAAAGTATGACTTTTTTTGGCCTATTTTGAAGCCTTACTATACTATGACCATTTTTATGACATTTTGAGGCCATACTATACTATGACTTTTTTTGGCCTATTTTGAAGCCTTACTATACTATGACCATTTTTATGACATTTTGAGGCCATACTATACTATGACTTTTTTTGGCCTATTTTGAAGCCTTACTATACTATGACCATACTATACTATGACTTTTTGAGGCCATACTATACTATGACTTTTTTTGGCCTATTTTGAAGCCTTACTATACTATGACCATTTTTATGACATTTTGAGGCCATACTATACTATGACTTTTTTTGGGCTTATTTTGAAGCCTTACTATACTATGACCATACTATACTATGACTTTTTGAGGCCATACTATACTATGACTTTTTTTGGCCTATTTTGAAGCCTTACTATACTATGACCATTTTTATGACATTTTGAGGCCATACTATACTATGACTTTTTTTGGCCTATTTTGAAGCCTTACTATACTATGACCATTTTTATGACTTTTTGAGGCCATACTATACTATGACCTTTTTGACCATTTTGAAGCCTTACTATACTATGACTTTTTTTGAACTATTTTGAAGCCTTACTATACTATGACCATACTATACTATGACTTTTTGAGGCCATACTATACTATGACTTTTTCTGGCCTATTTTGAAGCCTTACTATACTATGACTTTTTTTGGCCTATTTTGAAGCCTTACTATACTATGACCATTTTTATGACTTTTTGACGCCATACTATACTATGACTTTTTTTGGCCTATTTTGAAGCCTTACTATACTATGACCATTTTTATGACATTTTGAGGCCATACTATACTATGACTTTTTTTGGCCTATTTTGAAGCCTTACTATACTATGACCATTTTTATGACATTTTGAGGCCATACGATACTATGACTTTTTTTGGCCTATTTTGAAGCCTTACTATACTATGACCATTTTTATGACTTTTTGAGGCCATACTATACTATAACTTTTTTTGGCCTATTTTGAAGCCTTACTATACTATGACCATTTTTATGACATTTTGAGGCCATACTATACTATGACTTTTTTTGGCCTATTTTGAAGCCTTACTATACTATGACCATTTTTATGACATTTTGAGGCCATACTATACTATGACTTTTTTTGGCCTATTTTGAAGCCTTACTATATTATGACTTTTTTTGGCCTATTTTGAAGCCTTACTATACTATGACCATTTTTATGACATTTTGAGGCCATACTATACTATGACTTTTTTTGGCCTATTTTGAAGCCTTACTATACTATGACCATTTTTATGACATTTTGAGGCCATACTATACTATGACTTTTTTTGGCCTATTTTGAAGCCTTACTATATTATGACTTTTTTTGGCCTATTTTGAAGCCTTACTATACTATGACTTTTTGAGGCCATACTATACTCTGACTTTTTTTGGCCTATTTTGAAGCCTTACTATACTATGACCATACTATACTATGACTTTTTTGACCATTTTGAAGCCTTACTATACTATGACTTTTTTTGGCCTATTTTGAAGCCTTACTATACTATGACCATTTTTATGACTTTTTGAGGCCATACTATACTATGACTTTTTTTGGCCATTTTGAAGCCTTACTATACTATGACCATACTATACTATGACTTTTTGAGGCCATACTATACTATGACTTTTTTTGACCATTTTGAAGCCTTACTATACTATGACCATACTATACTATGACTTTTTGAGGACATACTATAGTATGACTTTTTTTGGCCTATCTTGAAGCCTTACTATACTATGACCATTTTTATGACTTTTTGAGGCCATACTATACTATGACTTTTTTTGACCTCTTTGAAGCCTTACTATACTATGACTTCTTTTGGCCTATTTTGAAGCCTTACTATACTATGACCATACTATACTATGACTTTTTGAGGCCATACTATACTATGACTTTTTTTTGGCCTATTTTGAAGCCTTACTATACTATGACCATACTATACCATGACTTTTTGAGGCCATACTATACTATGACTTTTTTTTGGCATACTTTGAAGCCTTACTATACTATGACCATTTTTATGACTTTTTGAGGCCATACTATACTATGACTTTTTGAGGCCATACTATACTATGACTTTTTTTGGCCTATTTTGAAGCCTTACTATACTATGACCATTTTTATGACTTTTTGAGGCCATACTATACTATAACTTTTTTTGGCCTATTTTGAAGCCTTACTATACTATGACCATTTTTATGACATTTTGAGGCCATACTAAAGTATGACTTTTTTTGGCCTATTTTGAAGCCTTACTATACTATGACCATTTTTATGACATTTTGAGGCCATACTATACTATGACTTTTTTTGGCCTATTTTGAAGCCTTACTATACTATGACCATTTTTATGACATTTTGAGGCCATACTATACTATGACTTTTTTTGGCCTATTTTGAAGCCTTACTATACTATGACCATTTTTATGACTTTTTGAGGCCATACTATACTATGACTTTTTTTGACCATTTTGAAGCCTTACTATACTATGACCATACTATACTATGACTTTTTGAGGACATACTATAGTATGACTTTTTTTGGCCTATCTTGAAGCCTTACTATACTATGACCATTTTTATGACTTTTTGAGGCCATACTATACTATGACTTTTTTTGACCTCTTTGAAGCCTTACTATACTATGACTTCTTTTGGCCTATTTTGAAGCCTTACTATACTATGACCATACTATACTATGACTTTTTGAGGCCATACTATACTATGACTTTTTTTTGGCCTATTTTGAAGCCTTACTATACTATGACCATACTATACCATGACTTTTTGAGGCCATACTATACTATGACTTTTTTTGGCATACTTTGAAGCCTTACTATACTATGACCATTTTTATGACTTTTTGAGGCCATACTATACTATGACTTTTTGAGGCCATACTATACTATGACTTTTTTTGGCCTATTTTGAAGCCTTACTATACTATGACCATTTTTATGACTTTTTGAGGCCATACTATACTATAACTTTTTTTGGCCTATTTTGAAGCCTTACTATACTATGACCATTTTTATGACATTTTGAGGCCATACTAAAGTATGACTTTTTTTGGCCTATTTTGAAGCCTTACTATACTATGACCATTTTTATGACATTTTGAGGCCATACTATACTATGACTTTTTTTGGCCTATTTTGAAGCCTTACTATACTATGACCATTTTTATGACTTTTTGAGGCCATACTATACTATGACTTTTTTTGACCATTTTGAAGCCTTACTATACTATGACTTTTTTTGGCCTGTTTTGAAGCCTTACTATACTATGACCATACTATACTATGACTTTTGAGGCCATACTATACTATGACTTTTTTGGCCTATTTTGAAGCCTTACTATACTATGACCATTTTTATGACATTTTGAGGCCATACTATACTGTGACTTTTTTTGGCCTATTTTGAAGCCTTACTATATTATGACTTTTTTTGGCCTATTTTGAAGCCTTACTATACTATGACCATTTTTATGACATTTTGAGGCCATACTATACTATGACTTTTTTTGGCCTATTTTGAAGCCTTACTATACTATGACCATTTTTATGACATTTTGAGGCCATACTATACTATGACTTTTTTTGGCCTATTTTGAAGCCTTACTATATTATGACTTTTTTTGGCCTATTTTGAAGCCTTACTATACTATGACCATTTTTATGACATTTTGAGGCCATACTATACTATGACTTTTTTTGGCCTATTTTGAAGCCTTACTATACTATGACCATTTTTATGACATTTTGAGGCCATACTATACTATGACTTTTTTTGGCCTATTTTGAAGCCTTACTATACTATGACCATTTTTATGACATTTTGAGACCATACTATACTATGACTTTTTATGGCATATTTTGAAGCCTTACTATACTATGACCATTTTTATGACTTTTTGAGGCCATACTATACTATGACTTTTTTTGGCCTATTTTGAAGCCTTACTATACTATGACCATACTATACTATGACTTTTTGAGGCCATACTATACTATGACTTTTTTTGGCCTATTTTGAAGCCTTACTATACTATGACCATTTTTATGACATTTTGAGGCCATACTATACTATGACTTTTTATGGCCTATTTTGAAGCCTTACTATACTATGACCATTTTTATGACTTTTTGAGGCCATACTATACTATGACTTTTTTTGACCATTTTGAGGCCATACTATACTATGACTTTTTTTGGCCTATTTTGAAGCCATACTATACTATGACTTTTTTTGACCATTTTGAAGCCTTACTATACTATGACCATACTATACTATGACTTTTTGAGGACATACTATAGTATGACTTTTTTTGGCCTATTTTGAAGCCTTACTATACTATGACCATTTTTATGACTTTTTGAGGCCATACTATACTATGACTTTTTTTGGTCTATTTTGAAGCCTTACTATACTATGACTTTTTTTGACCATTTTGAAGCCTTACTATACTATGACTTTTTGAGGCCATACTATACTATGACTTTTTTGGCCTATTTTGAAGCCTTACTATACTATGACTTTTTTTGGCCTATTTTGAAGCCTTACTATACTATGACCATACTATACTATGACTTTTTTTTGACCATTTTGAAGCCTTACTATACTATGACTTTTTTTGGCCTATTTTGAAGCCTTACTATACTATGACCATACTATACTATGACTTTTTGAGGACATACTATAGTATGACTTTTTTTGGCCTATCTTGTAGCCTTACTATACTATGACCATTTTTATGAATTTTTGAGGCCATCCTATAGTATGACTTTTTTTGACCATTTTGAAGCCTTACTATACTATGACTTTTTTTGGCCTATTTTGAAGCCTTACTATACTATGACTTTTTTTGGCCTATTTTGAAGCCTTACTATACTATGACCATTTTTATGACATTTTGAGGCCATACTATACTATGACTTTTTTTGGCCTATTTTGAAGCCTTACTATACTATGACCATACTATACTATGACTTTTTGAGGCCATACTATACTATGACTTTTTTTGGCCTATTTTGAAGCCTTACTAAAGTATGACTTTTTTTGGCCTATTTTGAAGCCTTACTATACTATGACCATTTTTATGACATTTTGAGGCCATACTATACTATGACTTTTTATGGCCTATTTTGAAGCCTTACTATACTATGACCATTTTTATAACTTTTTGAGACCATACTATACTATGACTTTTTTTTTACCATTTTGAAGCCTTACTATACTATGACTTTTTTTGGCCTATTTTGAAGCCTTACTATACTATGACCATTTTTATGACTTTTTGAGGCCATACTATACTATAACTTTTTTTGGCCTATTTTGAAGCCTTACTATACTATGACCATTTTTATGACATTTTGAGGCCATACTATACTATGACTTTTTTTGGCCTATTTTGAAGCCTTACTATACTATACTATACTATACTATACTATACTATACTATACTATAAGCATTTACTAATTGTACAATTGGTAAATCCAAGCAGTAGCTCTGTTAGGTACTTGTCTGTAATCTGGGAGTGCTGGTATGAGTTCCTTCATTAGCTTATATACTGTTTTTTGTTTTGTTTTTGTTTTGTACGTAAATAAGTGTGAATTGTTCTGTGTAATTGATGTTTGTATTGTGATCAAGTTGTGGGCCTTGAGCCTGTAATAAAGTTTAAAGTTTATATATGACCATTTTTATGACATTTTGAGGCCATACTATACTGTGACTTTTTTTGGCCTATTTTGAAGCCTTACTATACTATGACTTTTTTTGGCCTATTTTGAAGCCTTACTATACTATGACCATTTTTATGACATTTTGAGGCCATACTATACTATGACTTTTTTTGGCCTATTTTGAAGCCTTACTATACTATGACCATTTTTATGACATTTTGAGGCCATACTATACTATGACTTTTTATGGCCTATTTTGAAGCCTTACTATGCTATGACCATTTTTATGACTTTTTGAGGCCATACTATACTATGACTTTTTTTGACCATTTTGAAGCCTTACTATACTATGACCATTTTTATGACATTTTGAGGCCATACTATACTATGACTTTTTTGGCCTATTTTGAAGCCTTACTATACTATGACCATTTTTATGACTTTTTGAGGCTATACTATACTATGACTTTTTTTGACCATTTTGAAGCCTTACTATACTATGACTTTTTTTGGCCTATTTTGAAGCCTTACTATACTATGACCATTTTTATGACTTTTTGAGGCCATACTATACTATGACTTTTTTTGGCCTATTTTGAAGCCTTACTATACTATGACCATTTTTATGACTTTTTGAGGCTATACTATACTATGACTTTTTTTGACCATTTTGAAGCCTTACTATACTATGACTTTTTTTGGCCTATTTTGAAGCCTTACTATACTATGACCATTTTTATGACTTTTTGAGGCTATACTATACTATGACTTTTTTTGACCATTTTGAAGCCTTACTATACTATGACTTTTTTTGGCCTATTTTGAAGCCTTACTATACTATGACTTTTTTTGACCATTTTGAAGCCTTACTATACTATGACTTTTTTGGCCTATTTTGAAGCCTTACTATACTATGACCATTTTTATGACTTTTTGAGGCTATACTATACTATGACTTTTTTTGACCATTTTGAAGCCTTACTATACTATGACTTTTTTTGGCCTATTTTGAAGCCTTACTATACTATGACCATTTTTATGACATTTTGAGGCCATACTATACTATGACTTTTTTGGCCTATTTTGAAGCCTTACTATACTATGACCATTTTTATGACTTTTTGAGGCCATACTATACTATGACTTTTTTTTGACCATTTTGAAGCCTTACTATACTACGACTTTTTTTGGCCTATTTTGAAGCCTTACTATACTATGACTTTTTGAGGCCATACTATACTCTGACTTTTTTTGGCCTATTTTGAAGCCTTACTATACTATGACCATACTATACTATGACTTTTTTGACCATTTTGAAGCCTTACTATACTATGACTTTTTTTGGCCTATTTTGAAGCCTTACTATACTATGACCATTTTTATGACTTTTTGAGGCCATACTATACTATGACTTTTTTTGGCCATTTTGAAGCCTTACTATACTATGACCATACTATACTATGACTTTTTGAGGACATACTATAGTATGACTTTTTTTGGCCTATCTTGAAGCCTTACTATACTATGACCATTTTTATGACTTTTTGAGGCCATACTATACTATGACTTTTTTTGACCTCTTTGAAGCCTTACTATACTATGACTTCTTTTGGCCTATTTTGAAGCCTTACTATACTATGACCATACTATACTATGACTTTTTGAGGCCATACTATACTATGACTTTTTTTTGGCCTATTTTGAAGCCTTACTATACTATGACCATACTATACCATGACTTTTTGAGGCCATACTATACTATGACTTTTTTTTGGCATACTTTGAAGCCTTACTATACTATGACCATTTTTATGACTTTTTGAGGCCATACTATACTATGACTTTTTGAGGCCATACTATACTATGACTTTTTTTGGCCTATTTTGAAGCCTTACTATACTATGACCATTTTTATGACTTTTTGAGGCCATACTATACTATAACTTTTTTTGGCCTATTTTGAAGCCTTACTATACTATGACCATTTTTATGACATTTTGAGGCCATACTAAAGTATGACTTTTTTTGGCCTATTTTGAAGCCTTACTATACTATGACCATTTTTATGACATTTTGAGGCCATACTATACTATGACTTTTTTTGGCCTATTTTGAAGCCTTACTATACTATGACCATTTTTATGACATTTTGAGGCCATACTATACTATGACTTTTTTTGGCCTATTTTGAAGCCTTACTATACTATGACCATACTATACTATGACTTTTTGAGGCCATACTATACTATGACTTTTTTTGGCCTATTTTGAAGCCTTACTATACTATGACCATTTTTATGACATTTTGAGGCCATACTATACTATGACTTTTTTTGGGCTTATTTTGAAGCCTTACTATACTATGACCATACTATACTATGACTTTTTGAGGCCATACTATACTATGACTTTTTTTGGCCTATTTTGAAGCCTTACTATACTATGACCATTTTTATGACATTTTGAGGCCATACTATACTATGACTTTTTTTGGCCTATTTTGAAGCCTTACTATACTATGACCATTTTTATGACTTTTTGAGGCCATACTATACTATGACCTTTTTGACCATTTTGAAGCCTTACTATACTATGACTTTTTTTGAACTATTTTGAAGCCTTACTATACTATGACCATACTATACTATGACTTTTTGAGGCCATACTATACTATGACTTTTTCTGGCCTATTTTGAAGCCTTACTATACTATGACTTTTTTTGGCCTATTTTGAAGCCTTACTATACTATGACCATTTTTATGACTTTTTGACGCCATACTATACTATGACTTTTTTTGGCCTATTTTGAAGCCTTACTATACTATGACCATTTTTATGACATTTTGAGGCCATACTATACTATGACTTTTTTTGGCCTATTTTGAAGCCTTACTATACTATGACCATTTTTATGACATTTTGAGGCCATACGATACTATGACTTTTTTTGGCCTATTTTGAAGCCTTACTATACTATGACCATTTTTATGACTTTTTGAGGCCATACTATACTATAACTTTTTTTGGCCTATTTTGAAGCCTTACTATACTATGACCATTTTTATGACATTTTGAGGCCATACTATACTATGACTTTTTTTGGCCTATTTTGAAGCCTTACTATACTATGACCATTTTTATGACATTTTGAGGCCATACTATACTATGACTTTTTTTGGCCTATTTTGAAGCCTTACTATATTATGACTTTTTTTGGCCTATTTTGAAGCCTTACTATACTATGACCATTTTTATGACATTTTGAGGCCATACTATACTATGACTTTTTTTGGCCTATTTTGAAGCCTTACTATACTATGACCATTTTTATGACATTTTGAGGCCATACTATACTATGACTTTTTTTGGCCTATTTTGAAGCCTTACTATATTATGACTTTTTTTGGCCTATTTTGAAGCCTTACTATACTATGACTTTTTGAGGCCATACTATACTCTGACTTTTTTTGGCCTATTTTGAAGCCTTACTATACTATGACCATACTATACTATGACTTTTTTGACCATTTTGAAGCCTTACTATACTATGACTTTTTTTGGCCTATTTTGAAGCCTTACTATACTATGACCATTTTTATGACTTTTTGAGGCCATACTATACTATGACTTTTTTTGGCCATTTTGAAGCCTTACTATACTATGACCATACTATACTATGACTTTTTGAGGCCATACTATACTATGACTTTTTTTGACCATTTTGAAGCCTTACTATACTATGACCATACTATACTATGACTTTTTGAGGACATACTATAGTATGACTTTTTTTGGCCTATCTTGAAGCCTTACTATACTATGACCATTTTTATGACTTTTTGAGGCCATACTATACTATGACTTTTTTTGACCTCTTTGAAGCCTTACTATACTATGACTTCTTTTGGCCTATTTTGAAGCCTTACTATACTATGACCATACTATACTATGACTTTTTGAGGCCATACTATACTATGACTTTTTTTTGGCCTATTTTGAAGCCTTACTATACTATGACCATACTATACCATGACTTTTTGAGGCCATACTATACTATGACTTTTTTTTGGCATACTTTGAAGCCTTACTATACTATGACCATTTTTATGACTTTTTGAGGCCATACTATACTATGACTTTTTGAGGCCATACTATACTATGACTTTTTTTGGCCTATTTTGAAGCCTTACTATACTATGACCATTTTTATGACTTTTTGAGGCCATACTATACTATAACTTTTTTTGGCCTATTTTGAAGCCTTACTATACTATGACCATTTTTATGACATTTTGAGGCCATACTAAAGTATGACTTTTTTTGGCCTATTTTGAAGCCTTACTATACTATGACCATTTTTATGACATTTTGAGGCCATACTATACTATGACTTTTTTTGGCCTATTTTGAAGCCTTACTATACTATGACCATTTTTATGACATTTTGAGGCCATACTATACTATGACTTTTTTTGGCCTATTTTGAAGCCTTACTATACTATGACCATTTTTATGACTTTTTGAGGCCATACTATACTATGACTTTTTTTGACCATTTTGAAGCCTTACTATACTATGACTTTTTTTGGCCTGTTTTGAAGCCTTACTATACTATGACCATACTATACTATGACTTTTGAGGCCATACTATACTATGACTTTTTTGGCCTATTTTGAAGCCTTACTATACTATGACCATTTTTATGACATTTTGAGGCCATACTATACTATGACTTTTTTTGGCCTATTTTGAAGCCTTACTATATTATGACTTTTTTTGGCCTATTTTGAAGCCTTACTATACTATGACCATTTTTATGACATTTTGAGGCCATACTATACTATGACTTTTTTTGGCCTATTTTGAAGCCTTACTATACTATGACCATTTTTATGACATTTTGAGGCCATACTATACTATGACTTTTTTTGGCCTATTTTGAAGCCTTACTATACTATGACCATTTTTATGACATTTTGAGACCATACTATACTATGACTTTTTATGGCATATTTTGAAGCCTTACTATACTATGACCATTTTTATGACTTTTTGAGGCCATACTATACTATGACTTTTTTTGGCCTATTTTGAAGCCTTACTATACTATGACCATACTATACTATGACTTTTTGAGGCCATACTATACTATGACTTTTTTTGGCCTATTTTGAAGCCTTACTATACTATGACCATTTTTATGACATTTTGAGGCCATACTATACTATGACTTTTTATGGCCTATTTTGAAGCCTTACTATACTATGACCATTTTTATGACTTTTTGAGGCCATACTATACTATGACTTTTTTTGACCATTTTGAGGCCATACTATACTATGACTTTTTTTGGCCTATTTTGAAGCCATACTATACTATGACTTTTTTTGACCATTTTGAAGCCTTACTATACTATGACCATACTATACTATGACTTTTTGAGGACATACTATAGTATGACTTTTTTTGGCCTATTTTGAAGCCTTACTATACTATGACCATTTTTATGACTTTTTGAGGCCATACTATACTATGACTTTTTTTGGTCTATTTTGAAGCCTTACTATACTATGACTTTTTTTGACCATTTTGAAGCCTTACTATACTATGACTTTTTGAGGCCATACTATACTATGACTTTTTTGGCCTATTTTGAAGCCTTACTATACTATGACTTTTTTTGGCCTATTTTGAAGCCTTACTATACTATGACCATACTATACTATGACTTTTTTTTGACCATTTTGAAGCCTTACTATACTATGACTTTTTTTGGCCTATTTTGAAGCCTTACTATACTATGACCATACTATACTATGACTTTTTGAGGACATACTATAGTATGACTTTTTTTGGCCTATCTTGTAGCCTTACTATACTATGACCATTTTTATGAATTTTTGAGGCCATCCTATAGTATGACTTTTTTTGACCATTTTGAAGCCTTACTATACTATGACTTTTTTTGGCCTATTTTGAAGCCTTACTATACTATGACTTTTTTTGGCCTATTTTGAAGCCTTACTATACTATGACCATTTTTATGACATTTTGAGGCCATACTATACTATGACTTTTTTTGGCCTATTTTGAAGCCTTACTATACTATGACCATACTATACTATGACTTTTTGAGGCCATACTATACTATGACTTTTTTTGGCCTATTTTGAAGCCTTACTAAAGTATGACTTTTTTTGGCCTATTTTGAAGCCTTACTATACTATGACCATTTTTATGACATTTTGAGGCCATACTATACTATGACTTTTTATGGCCTATTTTGAAGCCTTACTATACTATGACCATTTTTATAACTTTTTGAGACCATACTATACTATGACTTTTTTTTTACCATTTTGAAGCCTTACTATACTATGACTTTTTTTGGCCTATTTTGAAGCCTTACTATACTATGACCATTTTTATGACTTTTTGAGGCCATACTATACTATAACTTTTTTTGGCCTATTTTGAAGCCTTACTATACTATGACCATTTTTATGACATTTTGAGGCCATACTATACTATGACTTTTTTTGGCCTATTTTGAAGCCTTACTATACTATACTATACTATACTATACTATACTATACTATACTATACTATACTATACTATAAGCATTTACTAATTGTACAATTGGTAAATCCAAGCAGTAGCTCTGTTAGGTACTTGTCTGTAATCTGGGAGTGCTGGTATGAGTTCCTTCATTAGCTTATATACTGTTTTTTGTTTTGTTTTTGTTTTGTACGTAAATAAGTGTGAATTGTTCTGTGTAATTGATGTTTGTATTGTGATCAAGTTGTGGGCCTTGAGCCTGTAATAAAGTTTAAAGTTTATATATGACCATTTTTATGACATTTTGAGGCCATACTATACTGTGACTTTTTTTGGCCTATTTTGAAGCCTTACTATACTATGACTTTTTTTGGCCTATTTTGAAGCCTTACTATACTATGACCATTTTTATGACATTTTGAGGCCATACTATACTATGACTTTTTTTGGCCTATTTTGAAGCCTTACTATACTATGACCATTTTTATGACATTTTGAGGCCATACTATACTATGACTTTTTATGGCCTATTTTGAAGCCTTACTATGCTATGACCATTTTTATGACTTTTTGAGGCCATACTATACTATGACTTTTTTTGACCATTTTGAAGCCTTACTATACTATGACCATTTTTATGACATTTTGAGGCCATACTATACTATGACTTTTTTGGCCTATTTTGAAGCCTTACTATACTATGACCATTTTTATGACTTTTTGAGGCTATACTATACTATGACTTTTTTTGACCATTTTGAAGCCTTACTATACTATGACTTTTTTTGGCCTATTTTGAAGCCTTACTATACTATGACCATTTTTATGACTTTTTGAGGCCATACTATACTATGACTTTTTTTGGCCTATTTTGAAGCCTTACTATACTATGACCATTTTTATGACTTTTTGAGGCTATACTATACTATGACTTTTTTTGACCATTTTGAAGCCTTACTATACTATGACTTTTTTTGGCCTATTTTGAAGCCTTACTATACTATGACCATTTTTATGACTTTTTGAGGCTATACTATACTATGACTTTTTTTGACCATTTTGAAGCCTTACTATACTATGACTTTTTTTGGCCTATTTTGAAGCCTTACTATACTATGACTTTTTTTGACCATTTTGAAGCCTTACTATACTATGACTTTTTTGGCCTATTTTGAAGCCTTACTATACTATGACCATTTTTATGACTTTTTGAGGCTATACTATACTATGACTTTTTTTGACCATTTTGAAGCCTTACTATACTATGACTTTTTTTGGCCTATTTTGAAGCCTTACTATACTATGACCATTTTTATGACATTTTGAGGCCATACTATACTATGACTTTTTTGGCCTATTTTGAAGCCTTACTATACTATGACCATTTTTATGACTTTTTGAGGCCATACTATACTATGACTTTTTTTTGACCATTTTGAAGCCTTACTATACTACGACTTTTTTTGGCCTATTTTGAAGCCTTACTATACTATGACTTTTTGAGGCCATACTATACTCTGACTTTTTTTGGCCTATTTTGAAGCCTTACTATACTATGACCATACTATACTATGACTTTTTTGACCATTTTGAAGCCTTACTATACTATGACTTTTTTTGGCCTATTTTGAAGCCTTACTATACTATGACCATTTTTATGACTTTTTGAGGCCATACTATACTATGACTTTTTTTGGCCATTTTGAAGCCTTACTATACTATGACCATACTATACTATGACTTTTTGAGGCCATACTATACTATGACTTTTTTTGGCCTATTTTGAAGCCTTACTATACTATGACCATTTTTATGACATTTTGAGGCCATACTATACTATGACTTTTTTTGGCCTATTTTGAAGCCTTACTATACTATGACCATTTTTATGACTTTTTGAGGCCATACTATACTATGACTTTTTTTGACCATTTTGAAGCCTTACTATACTATGACCATACTATACTATGACTTTTTGAGGACATACTATAGTATGACTTTTTTTGGCCTATCTTGAAGCCTTACTATACTATGACCATTTTTATGACTTTTTGAGGCCATACTATACTATGACTTTTTTTGACCTCTTTGAAGCCTTACTATACTATGACTTCTTTTGGCCTATTTTGAAGCCTTACTATACTATGACCATACTATACTATGACTTTTTGAGGCCATACTATACTATGACTTTTTTTTGGCCTATTTTGAAGCCTTACTATACTATGACCATACTATACCATGACTTTTTGAGGCCATACTATACTATGACTTTTTTTTGGCATACTTTGAAGCCTTACTATACTATGACCATTTTTATGACTTTTTGAGGCCATACTATACTATGACTTTTTGAGGCCATACTATACTATGACTTTTTTTGGCCTATTTTGAAGCCTTACTATACTATGACCATTTTTATGACTTTTTGAGGCCATACTATACTATAACTTTTTTTGGCCTATTTTGAAGCCTTACTATACTATGACCATTTTTATGACATTTTGAGGCCATACTAAAGTATGACTTTTTTTGGCCTATTTTGAAGCCTTACTATACTATGACCATTTTTATGACATTTTGAGGCCATACTATACTATGACTTTTTTTGGCCTATTTTGAAGCCTTACTATACTATGACCATTTTTATGACATTTTGAGGCCATACTATACTATGACTTTTTTTGGCCTATTTTGAAGCCTTACTATACTATGACCATACTATACTATGACTTTTTGAGGCCATACTATACTATGACTTTTTTTGGCCTATTTTGAAGCCTTACTATACTATGACCATTTTTATGACATTTTGAGGCCATACTATACTATGACTTTTTTTGGGCTTATTTTGAAGCCTTACTATACTATGACCATACTATACTATGACTTTTTGAGGCCATACTATACTATGACTTTTTTTGGCCTATTTTGAAGCCTTACTATACTATGACCATTTTTATGACATTTTGAGGCCATACTATACTATGACTTTTTTTGGCCTATTTTGAAGCCTTACTATACTATGACCATTTTTATGACTTTTTGAGGCCATACTATACTATGACCTTTTTGACCATTTTGAAGCCTTACTATACTATGACTTTTTTTGAACTATTTTGAAGCCTTACTATACTATGACCATACTATACTATGACTTTTTGAGGCCATACTATACTATGACTTTTTCTGGCCTATTTTGAAGCCTTACTATACTATGACCATTTTTATGACATTTTGAGGCCATACGATACTATGACTTTTTTTGGCCTATTTTGAAGCCTTACTATACTATGACCATTTTTATGACTTTTTGAGGCCATACTATACTATAACTTTTTTTGGCCTATTTTGAAGCCTTACTATACTATGACCATTTTTATGACATTTTGAGGCCATACTATACTATGACTTTTTTTGGCCTATTTTGAAGCCTTACTATACTATGACCATTTTTATGACATTTTGAGGCCATACTATACTATGACTTTTTTTGGCCTATTTTGAAGCCTTACTATACTATGACCATTTTTATGACATTTTGAGGCCATACTAAAGTATGACTTTTTTTGGCCTATTTTGAAGCCTTACTATACTATGACCATTTTTATGACTTTTTGAGGCCATACTATACTATGACTTTTTTTTGACCATTTTGAAGCCTTACTATACTATGACCATACTATACTATGACTTTTTGAGGCCATACTATACTATGACTTTTTTTGGCCTATTTTGAAGCCTTACTATACTATGACCATACTATACTATGACTTTTTGAGGCCATACTATACTATGACTTTTTTTGGCCTATTTTGAAGCCTTACTATACTATGACCATACTATACTATGACTTTTGAGGCCATACTATACTATGACTTTTTTGGCCTATTTTGAAGCCTTACTATACTATGACCATTTTTATGACATTTTGAGGCCATACTATACTGTGACTTTTTTTGGCCTATTTTGAAGCCTTACTATATTATGACTTTTTTTGGCCTATTTTGAAGCCTTACTATACTATGACCATTTTTATGACATTTTGAGGCCATACTATACTATGACTTTTTTTGGCCTATTTTGAAGCCTTACTATACTATGACCATTTTTATGACATTTTGAGGCCATACTATACTATGACTTTTTTTGGCCTATTTTGAAGCCTTACTATACTATGACCATACTATACTATGACTTTTTGAGGCCATACTATACTATGACTTTTTTTGGCCTATTTTGAAGCCTTACTAAAGTATGACTTTTTTTGGCCTATTTTGAAGCCTTACTATACTATGACCATTTTTATGACATTTTGAGGCCATACTATACTATGACTTTTTATGGCCTATTTTGAAGCCTTACTATACTATGACCATTTTTATAACTTTTTGAGACCATACTATACTATGACTTTTTTTTTACCATTTTGAAGCCTTACTATACTATGACTTTTTTTGGCCTATTTTGAAGCCTTACTATACTATGACCATTTTTATGACTTTTTGAGGCCATACTATACTATAACTTTTTTTGGCCTATTTTGAAGCCTTACTATACTATGACCATTTTTATGACATTTTGAGGCCATACTATACTATGACTTTTTTTGGCCTATTTTGAAGCCTTACTATACTATGACCATTTTTATGACTTTTTGAGGCCATACTATACTATGACCTTTTTGACCATTTTGAAGCCTTACTATACTATGACTTTTTTTGAACTATTTTGAAGCCTTACTATACTATGACCATACTATACTATGACTTTTTGAGGCCATACTATACTATGACTTTTTCTGGCCTATTTTGAAGCCTTACTATACTATGACTTTTTTTGGCCTATTTTGAAGCCTTACTATACTATGACCATTTTTATGACTTTTTGACGCCATACTATACTATGACTTTTTTTGGCCTATTTTGAAGCCTTACTATACTATGACCATTTTTATGACATTTTGAGGCCATACTATACTATGACTTTTTTTGGCCTATTTTGAAGCCTTACTATACTATGACCATTTTTATGACATTTTGAGGCCATACGATACTATGACTTTTTTTGGCCTATTTTGAAGCCTTACTATACTATGACCATTTTTATGACTTTTTGAGGCCATACTATACTATAACTTTTTTTGGCCTATTTTGAAGCCTTACTATACTATGACCATTTTTATGACATTTTGAGGCCATACTATACTATGACTTTTTTTGGCCTATTTTGAAGCCTTACTATACTATGACCATTTTTATGACATTTTGAGGCCATACTATACTATGACTTTTTTTGGCCTATTTTGAAGCCTTACTATACTATGACCATTTTTATGACATTTTGAGGCCATACTAAAGTATGACTTTTTTTGGCCTATTTTGAAGCCTTACTATACTATGACCATTTTTATGACTTTTTGAGGCCATACTATACTATGACTTTTTTTTGACCATTTTGAAGCCTTACTATACTATGACCATACTATACTATGACTTTTTGAGGCCATACTATACTATGACTTTTTTTGGCCTATTTTGAAGCCTTACTATACTATGACCATACTATACTATGACTTTTTGAGGCCATACTATACTATGACTTTTTTTGGCCTATTTTGAAGCCTTACTATACTATGACCATACTATACTATGACTTTTGAGGCCATACTATACTATGACTTTTTTGGCCTATTTTGAAGCCTTACTATACTATGACCATTTTTATGACATTTTGAGGCCATACTATACTGTGACTTTTTTTGGCCTATTTTGAAGCCTTACTATATTATGACTTTTTTTGGCCTATTTTGAAGCCTTACTATACTATGACCATTTTTATGACATTTTGAGGCCATACTATACTATGACTTTTTTTGGCCTATTTTGAAGCCTTACTATACTATGACCATTTTTATGACATTTTGAGGCCATACTATACTATGACTTTTTTTGGCCTATTTTGAAGCCTTACTATACTATGACCATACTATACTATGACTTTTTGAGGCCATACTATACTATGACTTTTTTTGGCCTATTTTGAAGCCTTACTAAAGTATGACTTTTTTTGGCCTATTTTGAAGCCTTACTATACTATGACCATTTTTATGACATTTTGAGGCCATACTATACTATGACTTTTTATGGCCTATTTTGAAGCCTTACTATACTATGACCATTTTTATAACTTTTTGAGACCATACTATACTATGACTTTTTTTTTACCATTTTGAAGCCTTACTATACTATGACTTTTTTTGGCCTATTTTGAAGCCTTACTATACTATGACCATTTTTATGACTTTTTGAGGCCATACTATACTATAACTTTTTTTGGCCTATTTTGAAGCCTTACTATACTATGACCATTTTTATGACATTTTGAGGCCATACTATACTATGACTTTTTTTGGCCTATTTTGAAGCCTTACTATACTATACTATACTATACTATACTATACTATACTATACTATACTATAAGCATTTACTAATTGTACAATTGGTAAATCCAAGCAGTAGCTCTGTTAGGTACTTGTCTGTAATCTGGGAGTGCTGGTATGAGTTCCTTCATTAGCTTATATACTGTTTTTTGTTTTGTTTTTGTTTTGTACGTAAATAAGTGTGAATTGTTCTGTGTAATTGATGTTTGTATTGTGATCAAGTTGTGGGCCTTGAGCCTGTAATAAAGTTTAAAGTTTATATATGACCATTTTTATGACATTTTGAGGCCATACTATACTGTGACTTTTTTTGGCCTATTTTGAAGCCTTACTATACTATGACTTTTTTTGGCCTATTTTGAAGCCTTACTATACTATGACCATTTTTATGACATTTTGAGGCCATACTATACTATGACTTTTTTTGGCCTATTTTGAAGCCTTACTATACTATGACCATTTTTATGACATTTTGAGGCCATACTATACTATGACTTTTTATGGCCTATTTTGAAGCCTTACTATGCTATGACCATTTTTATGACTTTTTGAGGCCATACTATACTATGACTTTTTTTGACCATTTTGAAGCCTTACTATACTATGACCATTTTTATGACATTTTGAGGCCATACTATACTATGACTTTTTTGGCCTATTTTGAAGCCTTACTATACTATGACCATTTTTATGACTTTTTGAGGCTATACTATACTATGACTTTTTTTGACCATTTTGAAGCCTTACTATACTATGACTTTTTTTGGCCTATTTTGAAGCCTTACTATACTATGACCATTTTTATGACTTTTTGAGGCCATACTATACTATGACTTTTTTTGGCCTATTTTGAAGCCTTACTATACTATGACCATTTTTATGACTTTTTGAGGCTATACTATACTATGACTTTTTTTGACCATTTTGAAGCCTTACTATACTATGACTTTTTTTGGCCTATTTTGAAGCCTTACTATACTATGACCATTTTTATGACTTTTTGAGGCTATACTATACTATGACTTTTTTTGACCATTTTGAAGCCTTACTATACTATGACTTTTTTTGGCCTATTTTGAAGCCTTACTATACTATGACTTTTTTTGACCATTTTGAAGCCTTACTATACTATGACTTTTTTGGCCTATTTTGAAGCCTTACTATACTATGACCATTTTTATGACTTTTTGAGGCTATACTATACTATGACTTTTTTTGACCATTTTGAAGCCTTACTATACTATGACTTTTTTTGGCCTATTTTGAAGCCTTACTATACTATGACCATTTTTATGACATTTTGAGGCCATACTATACTATGACTTTTTTGGCCTATTTTGAAGCCTTACTATACTATGACCATTTTTATGACTTTTTGAGGCCATACTATACTATGACTTTTTTTTGACCATTTTGAAGCCTTACTATACTACGACTTTTTTTGGCCTATTTTGAAGCCTTACTATACTATGACTTTTTGAGGCCATACTATACTCTGACTTTTTTTGGCCTATTTTGAAGCCTTACTATACTATGACCATACTATACTATGACTTTTTTGACCATTTTGAAGCCTTACTATACTATGACTTTTTTTGGCCTATTTTGAAGCCTTACTATACTATGACCATTTTTATGACTTTTTGAGGCCATACTATACTATGACTTTTTTTGGCCATTTTGAAGCCTTACTATACTATGACCATACTATACTATGACTTTTTGAGGCCATACTATACTATGACTTTTTTTGGCCTATTTTGAAGCCTTACTATACTATGACCATTTTTATGACATTTTGAGGCCATACTATACTATGACTTTTTTTGGCCTATTTTGAAGCCTTACTATACTATGACCATTTTTATGACTTTTTGAGGCCATACTATACTATGACTTTTTTTGACCATTTTGAAGCCTTACTATACTATGACCATACTATACTATGACTTTTTGAGGACATACTATAGTATGACTTTTTTTGGCCTATCTTGAAGCCTTACTATACTATGACCATTTTTATGACTTTTTGAGGCCATACTATACTATGACTTTTTTTGACCTCTTTGAAGCCTTACTATACTATGACTTCTTTTGGCCTATTTTGAAGCCTTACTATACTATGACCATACTATACTATGACTTTTTGAGGCCATACTATACTATGACTTTTTTTTGGCCTATTTTGAAGCCTTACTATACTATGACCATACTATACCATGACTTTTTGAGGCCATACTATACTATGACTTTTTTTTGGCATACTTTGAAGCCTTACTATACTATGACCATTTTTATGACTTTTTGAGGCCATACTATACTATGACTTTTTGAGGCCATACTATACTATGACTTTTTTTGGCCTATTTTGAAGCCTTACTATACTATGACCATTTTTATGACTTTTTGAGGCCATACTATACTATAACTTTTTTTGGCCTATTTTGAAGCCTTACTATACTATGACCATTTTTATGACATTTTGAGGCCATACTAAAGTATGACTTTTTTTGGCCTATTTTGAAGCCTTACTATACTATGACCATTTTTATGACATTTTGAGGCCATACTATACTATGACTTTTTTTGGCCTATTTTGAAGCCTTACTATACTATGACCATTTTTATGACATTTTGAGGCCATACTATACTATGACTTTTTTTGGCCTATTTTGAAGCCTTACTATACTATGACCATACTATACTATGACTTTTTGAGGCCATACTATACTATGACTTTTTTTGGCCTATTTTGAAGCCTTACTATACTATGACCATTTTTATGACATTTTGAGGCCATACTATACTATGACTTTTTTTGGGCTTATTTTGAAGCCTTACTATACTATGACCATACTATACTATGACTTTTTGAGGCCATACTATACTATGACTTTTTTTGGCCTATTTTGAAGCCTTACTATACTATGACCATTTTTATGACATTTTGAGGCCATACTATACTATGACTTTTTTTGGCCTATTTTGAAGCCTTACTATACTATGACCATTTTTATGACTTTTTGAGGCCATACTATACTATGACCTTTTTGACCATTTTGAAGCCTTACTATACTATGACTTTTTTTGAACTATTTTGAAGCCTTACTATACTATGACCATACTATACTATGACTTTTTGAGGCCATACTATACTATGACTTTTTCTGGCCTATTTTGAAGCCTTACTATACTATGACTTTTTTTGGCCTATTTTGAAGCCTTACTATACTATGACCATTTTTATGACTTTTTGACGCCATACTATACTATGACTTTTTTTGGCCTATTTTGAAGCCTTACTATACTATGACCATTTTTATGACATTTTGAGGCCATACTATACTATGACTTTTTTTGGCCTATTTTGAAGCCTTACTATACTATGACCATTTTTATGACATTTTGAGGCCATACGATACTATGACTTTTTTTGGCCTATTTTGAAGCCTTACTATACTATGACCATTTTTATGACTTTTTGAGGCCATACTATACTATAACTTTTTTTGGCCTATTTTGAAGCCTTACTATACTATGACCATTTTTATGACATTTTGAGGCCATACTATACTATGACTTTTTTTGGCCTATTTTGAAGCCTTACTATACTATGACCATTTTTATGACATTTTGAGGCCATACTATACTATGACTTTTTTTGGCCTATTTTGAAGCCTTACTATACTATGACCATTTTTATGACATTTTGAGGCCATACTAAAGTATGACTTTTTTTGGCCTATTTTGAAGCCTTACTATACTATGACCATTTTTATGACTTTTTGAGGCCATACTATACTATGACTTTTTTTTGACCATTTTGAAGCCTTACTATACTATGACCATACTATACTATGACTTTTTGAGGCCATACTATACTATGACTTTTTTTGGCCTATTTTGAAGCCTTACTATACTATGACCATACTATACTATGACTTTTTGAGGCCATACTATACTATGACTTTTTTTGGCCTATTTTGAAGCCTTACTATACTATGACTTTTTTTGGCCTATTTTGAAGCCTTACTATACTATGACCATACTATACTATGACTTTTTGAGGCCATACTATACTATGACTTTTTTTGGCCTATTTTGAAGCCTTACTATACTATGACTTTTTTTGGCCTATTTTGAAGCCTTACTATACTATGACTTTTTTTGGCCTATTTTGAAGCCTTACTATACTATGACCATACTATACTATGACTTTTTGAGGACATACTATAGTATGACTTTTTTTGGCCTATCTTGTAGCCTTACTATACTATGACCATTTTTATGACTTTTTGAGGCCATACTATACTATGACTTTTTTTGGCCTATTTTGAAGCCTTACTATACTATGACCATACTATACTATGACTTTTGAGGCCATACTATACTATGACTTTTTTGGCCTATTTTGAAGCCTTACTATACTATGACCATTTTTATGACATTTTGAGGCCATACTATACTGTGACTTTTTTTGGCCTATTTTGAAGCCTTACTATATTATGACTTTTTTTGGCCTATTTTGAAGCCTTACTATACTATGACCATTTTTATGACATTTTGAGGCCATACTATACTATGACTTTTTTTGGCCTATTTTGAAGCCTTACTATACTATGACCATTTTTATGACATTTTGAGGCCATACTATACTATGACTTTTTTTGGCCTATTTTGAAGCCTTACTATATTATGACTTTTTTTGGCCTATTTTGAAGCCTTACTATACTATGACCATTTTTATGACATTTTGAGGCCATACTATACTATGACTTTTTATGGCCTATTTTGAAGCCTTACTATACTATGACCATTTTTATGACTTTTTGAGGCCATACTATACTATGACTTTTTTTGACCATTTTGAAGCCTTACTATACTATGACTTTTTTTGGCCTATTTTGAAGCCTTACTATACTATGACCATACTATACCATGACTTTTTGAGGCCATACTATACTATGACTTTTTTTGGCCTATTTTGAAGCCTTACTATACTATGACTTTTTTTGGCCTATTTTGAAGCCTTACTATACTATGACCATTTTAATGACATTTTGAGGCCATACTATACTATGACTTTTTTTGGCCTATTTTGAAGCCTTACTATACTATGACCATTTTTATGACTTTTTGAGGCCATACTATACTATAACTTTTTTTGGCCTATTTTGAAGCCTTACTATACTATGACCATTTTTATGACATTTTGAGGCCATACTATACTATGACTTTTTTTGGCCTATTTTGAAGCCTTACTATACTATGACCATTTTTATGACATTTTGAGGCCATACTATACTATGACTTTTTTTGGCCTATTTTGAAGCCTTACTATACTATGACCATTTTTATGACATTTTGAGGCCATACTATACTATGACTTTTTTTGGCCTATTTTGAAGCCTTACTATACTATGACCATTTTTATGACTTTTTGAGGCCATACTATACTATGACTTTTGAGGCCATACTATACTATGACTTTTTTTGGCCTATTTTGAAGCCTTACTATACTATGACCATTTTTATGACATTTTGAGGCCATACTATACTGTGACTTTTTTTGGCCTATTTTGAAGCCTTACTATACTATGACCATTTTTATGACATTTTGAGGCCATACTATACTATGACTTTTTTTGGCCTATTTTGAAGCCTTACTATATTATGACTTTTTTTGGCCTATTTTGAAGCCTTACTATACTATGACCATACTATACTATGACTTTTTGAGGACATACTATAGTATGACTTTTTTTGGCCTATTTTGAAGCCTTACTATATTATGACTTTTTTTGGCCTATTTTGAAGCCTTACTATACTATGACCATTTTTATGACATTTTGAGGCCATACTATACTATGACTTTTTTTGGCCTATTTTGAAGCCTTACTATACTATGACCATTTTTATGACATTTTGAGGCCATACTATACTATGACTTTTTTTGGCCTATTTTGAAGCCTTACTATATTATGACTTTTTTTGGCCTATTTTGAAGCCTTACTATACTATGACCATACTATACTATGACTTTTTGAGGACATACTATAGTATGACTTTTTTTGGCCTATTTTGAAGCCTTACTATACTATGACCATTTTTATGACATTTTGAGGCCATACTAAAGTATGACTTTTTTTGGCCTATTTTGAAGCCTTACTATACTATGACCATTTTTATGACATTTTGAGGCCATACTATACTATGACTTTTTTTGGCCTATTTTGAAGCCTTACTATACTATGACCATTTTTATGACATCTTGAGGCCATACTATACTATGACTTTTTTTGGCCTATTTTGAAGCCTTACTATACTATGACCATTTTTATGACTTTTTGAGGCCATACTATACTATGACTTTTTTTTACCATTTTGAAGCCTTACTATACTATGACTTTTTTTGGCCTATTTTAAAGCCTTACTATACTATGACCATACTATACTATGACTTTTTGAGGACATACTATAGTATGACTTTTTTTGGCCTATCTTGTAGCCTTACTATACTATGACCATTTTTATGACTTTTTGAGGCCATACTATACTATGACTTTTTTTGACCATTTTGAAGCCTTACTATACTATGACCATACTATACTATGACTTTTTGAGGCCATACTATACTATGACTTTTTTTGGCCTATTTTGAAGCCTTACTATACTATGACCATTTTTATGACATTTTGAGGCCATACTATACTATGACTTTTTATGGCCTATTTTGAAGCCTTACTATACTATGACCATTTTTATGACTTTTTGAGGCCATACTATACTATGACTTTTTTTGACCATTTTGAAGCCTTACTATACTATGACTTTTTTTGGCCTATTTTGAAGCCTTACTATACTATGACCATACTATACTATGACTTTTTGAGGACATACTATAGTATGACTTTTTTTGGCCTATCTTGTAGCCTTACTATACTATGACCATACTATACTATGACTTTTTGAGGCCATACTATACTATGACTTTTTTTGGCCTATTTTGAAGCCTTACTATACTATTACTTTTTTGGCCTATTTTGAAGCCTTACTATACTATGACCATTTTTATGACATTTTGAGGCCATACTATACTATGACTTTTTTTGGCCTATTTTGAAGCCTTACTATACTATGACCATTTTTATGACATTTTGAGGCCATACTAAAGTATGACTTTTTTTGGCCTATTTTGAAGCCTTACTATACTATGACCATTTTTATGACATTTTGAGGCCATACTATACTATGACTTTTTTTGGCCTATTTTGAAGCCTTACTATACTATGACCATTTTTATGACATCTTGAGGCCATACTATACTATGACTTTTTTTGGCCTATTTTGAAGCCTTACTATACTATGACCATTTTTATGACTTTTTGAGGCCATACTATACTATTACTTTTTTTGACCATTTTGAAGCCTTACTATACTATGACCATACTATACTATGACTTTTTGAGGCCATACTATACTATGACTTTTTTTTGACCATTTTGAAGCCTTACTATACTACGACTTTTTTTGGCCTATTTTGAAGCCTTACTATACTATGACCATACTATACTATGACTTTTTGAGGCCATACTATACTATGACTTTTTTTTGACCATTTTGAAGCCTTACTATACTACGACTTTTTTTGGCCTATTTTGAAGCCTTACTATACTATGACTTTTTGAGGCCATACTATACTCTGACTTTTTTTGGCCTATTTTGAAGCCTTACTATACTATGACCATACTATACTATGACTTTTTTGACCATTTTGAAGCCTTACTATACTATGACTTTTTTTGGCCTATTTTGAAGCCTTACTATACTATGACCATTTTTATGACTTTTTGAGGCCATACTATACTATGACTTTTTTTGGCCATTTTGAAGCCTTACTATACTATGACCATACTATACTATGACTTTTTGAGGCCATACTATACTATGACTTTTTTTGGCCTATTTTGAAGCCTTACTATACTATGACCATTTTTATGACTTTTTGAGGCCATACTATACTATGACTTTTTGAGGCCATACTATACTATGACTTTTTTTGGCCTATTTTGAAGCCTTACTATACTATGACCATACTATACTATGACTTTTTGAGGACATACTATAGTATGACTTTTTTTGGCCTATTTTGAAGCCTTACTATACTATGACCATTTTTATGACATTTTGAGGCCATACTATACTATGACTTTTTTTGGCCTATTTTGAAGCCTTACTATACTATGACCATACTATACTATGACCATACTATACTATGACTTTTTTTGACCATTTTGAAGCCTTACTATACTATGACTTTTTTTGGCATACTTTGAAGCCTTACTATACTATGACTTTTTTTGGCCTATTTTGAAGCCTTACTATACTATGACCATTTTTATGACTTTTTGACGCCATACTATACTATGACTTTTTATGGCCTATTTTGAAGCCTTACTATAATATGACCATTTTTATGACTTTTTGAGGCCATACTATACTATGACTTTTTTTGACCATTTTGAAGCCTTACTATACTATGACCATACTATACTATGACTTTTTGAGGACATACTATAGTATGACTTTTTTTGGCCTATTTTGAAGCCTTACTATACTATGACCATTTTTATGACATTTTGAGGCCATACTATACTATGACTTTTTTTGGCCTATTTTGAAGCCTTACTATACTATGACCATTTTTATGACTTTTTGAGGCCATACTATACTATGACTTTTTTTTGGCATACTTTGAAGCCTTACTATACTATGACCTTTTTTGGCCTATTTTGAAGCCTTACTATACTATGACCATACTATACTATGACTTTTTGAGGACATACTATGGTATGACTTTTTTGGCCTATCTTGAAGCCTTACTATACTATGACCATTTTTATGACTTTTTGAGGCCATACTATACTATGACTTTTTTTGACCATTTTGAAGCCTTACTATACTATGACTTCTTTTGGCCTATTTTGAAGCCTTACTATACTATGACCATACTATACTATGACTTTTTGAGGCCATACTATACTATGACTTTTTTTTGGCCTATTTTGAAGCCTTACTATACTATGACTTTTTTGGCCTATTTTGAAGCCTTACTATACTATGACCATTTTTATGACATTTTGAGGCCATACTATGCTATGACTTTTTTTGGCCTATTTTGAAGCCTTAATATACTATGACTTTTTTTGAACATTTTGAAGCCTTACTATACTATGACCATACTATACTATGACTTTTTGAGGCCATACTATACTCTGACTTTTTTTGGCCTATTTTGAAGCCTTACTATACTATGACCATACTATACTATGACTTTTTTTGACCATTTTGAAGCCTTACTATACTATGACTTTTTTTGGAATACTTTGAAGCCTTACTATACTATGACTTTTTTTGGCCTATTTTGAAGCCTTACTATACTATGACCATACTATACTATGACTTTTTTTGACCATTTTGAAGCCTTACTATACTATGACTTTTTTTGGAATACTTTGAAGCCTTACTATACTATGACTTTTTTTGGCCTATTTTGAAGCCTTACTATACTATGACCATTTTTATGACTTTTTGAGGCCATACTATACTATGACTTTTTTTTGACCATTTTGAAGCCTTACTATACTATGACCATACTATACTATGACTTTTTGAGGACATACTATAGTATGACTTTTTTTGGCCTATCTTGAAGCCTTACTATACTATGACCATTTTTATGACTTTTTGAGGCCATACTATACTATGACTTTTTTTGACCATTTTGAAGCCTTACTATACTATGACTTCTTTTGGCCTATTTTGAAGCCTTACTATACTATGACCATACTATACTATGACTTTTTGAGGCCATACTATACTATGACTTTTTTTTGGCCTATTTTGAAGCCTTACTATACTATGACCATACTATACCATGACTTTTTGAGGCCATACTATACTATGACTTTTTTTTGGCATACTTTGAAGCCTTACTATACTATGACCATTTTTATGACTTTTTGAGGCCATACTATACTATGACTTTTTTTGGCCATTTTGAAGCCTTACTATACTATGACCATACTATACTATGACTTTTTGAGGCCATACTATACTATGACTTTTTTTGGCCTATTTTGAAGCCTTACTATACTATGACCATTTTTATGACATTTTGAGGCCATACTATACTATGACTTTTTTTGGCCTATTTTGAAGCCTTACTATACTATGACCATTTTTATGACTTTTTGAGGCCATACTATACTATGACTTTTTTTGACCATTTTGAAGCCTTACTATACTATGACCATACTATACTATGACTTTTTGAGGACATACTATAGTATGACTTTTTTTGGCCCATCTTGTAGCCTTACTATACTATGACCATTTTTATGACTTTTTGAGGCCATACTATACTATGACTTTTTTTGACCATTTTGAAGCCTTACTATACTATGACCATACTATACTATGAGTTTTTGAGGCCATACTATACTATGACTTTTTTTGGCCTATTTTGAAGCCTTACTATACTATGACCATTTTTATGACATTTTGAGGCCATACTATACTATGACTTTTTATGGCCTATTTTGAAGCCTTACTATACTATGACCATTTTTATGACTTTTTGAGGCCATACTATACTATGACTTTTTTTGACCATTTTGAAGCCTTACTATACTATGACTTTTTTTGGCCTATTTTGAAGCCTTACTATAACATGACCATACTATACTATGACTTTTTTTGGCCTATCTTGTAGCCTTACTATACTATGACCATACTATACTATGACTTTTTGAGGCCATACTATACTATGACTTTTTTTGGCCTATTTTGAAGCCTTACTATACTATGACTTTTTTGGCCTATTTTGAAGCCTTACTATACTATGACCATTTTTATGACATTTTGAGGCCATACTATACTATGACTTTTTTTGGCCTATTTTGAAGCCTTACTATACTATGACCATTTTTATGACATTTTGAGGCCATACTAAAGTATGACTTTTTTTGGCCTATTTTGAAGCCTTACTATACTATGACCATTTTTATGACATTTTGAGGCCATACTATACTATGACTTTTTTTGGCCTATTTTGAAGCCTTACTATACTATGACCATTTTTATGACATCTTGAGGCCATACTATACTATGACTTTTTTTGGCCTATTTTGAAGCCTTACTATACTATGACCATACTATACTATGACTTTTTGAGGCCATACTATACTATGACTTTTTTTGGCCTATTTTGAAGCCTTACTATACTATGACCATTTTTATGACATTTTGAGGCCATACTATACTATGACTTTTTATGGCCTATTTTGAAGCCTTACTATACTATGACCATTTTTATGACTTTTTGAGGCCATACTATACTATGACTTTTTTTGACCATTTTGAGGCCATACTATACTATGACTTTTTTTGGCCTATTTTGAAGCCATACTATACTATGACTTTTTTTGACCATTTTGAAGCCTTACTATACTATGACCATACTATACTATGACTTTTTGAGGACATACTATAGTATGACTTTTTTTGGCCTATTTTGAAGCCTTACTATACTATGACCATTTTTATGACTTTTTGAGGCCATACTATACTATGACTTTTTTTGGTCTATTTTGAAGCCTTACTATACTATGACTTTTTTTGACCATTTTGAAGCCTTACTATACTATGACTTTTTGAGGCCATACTATACTATGACTTTTTTGGCCTATTTTGAAGCCTTACTATACTATGACTTTTTTTGGCCTATTTTGAAGCCTTACTATACTATGACCATACTATACTATGACTTTTTTTTGACCATTTTGAAGCCTTACTATACTATGACTTTTTTTGGCCTATTTTGAAGCCTTACTATACTATGACCATACTATACGATGACTTTTTGAGGACATACTATAGTATGACTTTTTTTGGCCTATCTTGTAGCCTTACTATACTATGACCATTTTTATGAATTTTTGAGGCCATCCTATAGTATGACTTTTTTTGACCATTTTGAAGCCTTACTATACTATGACTTTTTTTGGCCTATTTTGAAGCCTTACTATACTATGACTTTTTTTGGCCTATTTTGAAGCCTTACTATACTATGACCATTTTTATGACATTTTGAGGCCATACTATACTATGACTTTTTTTGGCCTATTTTGAAGCCTTACTATACTATGACCATACTATACTATGACTTTTTGAGGCCATACTATACTATGACTTTTTTTGGCCTATTTTGAAGCCTTACTAAAGTATGACTTTTTTTGGCCTATTTTGAAGCCTTACTATACTATGACCATTTTTATGACATTTTGAGGCCATACTATACTATGACTTTTTATGGCCTATTTTGAAGCCTTACTATACTATGACCATTTTTATAACTTTTTGAGACCATACTATACTATGACTTTTTTTTTACCATTTTGAAGCCTTACTATACTATGACTTTTTTTGGCCTATTTTGAAGCCTTACTATACTATGACCATTTTTATGACTTTTTGAGGCCATACTATACTATAACTTTTTTTGGCCTATTTTGAAGCCTTACTATACTATGACCATTTTTATGACATTTTGAGGCCATACTATACTATGACTTTTTTTGGCCTATTTTGAAGCCTTACTATACTATACTATACTATACTATACTATACTATACTATACTATACTATACTATAAGCATTTACTAATTGTACAATTGGTAAATCCAAGCAGTAGCTCTGTTAGGTACTTGTCTGTAATCTGGGAGTGCTGGTATGAGTTCCTTCATTAGCTTATATACTGTTTTTTGTTTTGTTTTTGTTTTGTACGTAAATAAGTGTGAATTGTTCTGTGTAATTGATGTTTGTATTGTGATCAAGTTGTGGGCCTTGAGCCTGTAATAAAGTTTAAAGTTTATATATGACCATTTTTATGACATTTTGAGGCCATACTATACTGTGACTTTTTTTGGCCTATTTTGAAGCCTTACTATACTATGACTTTTTTTGGCCTATTTTGAAGCCTTACTATACTATGACCATTTTTATGACATTTTGAGGCCATACTATACTATGACTTTTTTTGGCCTATTTTGAAGCCTTACTATACTATGACCATTTTTATGACATTTTGAGGCCATACTATACTATGACTTTTTATGGCCTATTTTGAAGCCTTACTATGCTATGACCATTTTTATGACTTTTTGAGGCCATACTATACTATGACTTTTTTTGACCATTTTGAAGCCTTACTATACTATGACTTTTTTTGGCCTATTTTGAAGCCTTACTATACTATGACCATACTATACTATGACTTTTTGAGGCCATACTATACTATGACTTTTTTTGGCCTATTTTGAAGCCTTACTATACTATGACCATTTTTATGACTTTTTGAGGCCATACTATACTATGACTTTTTTTTGGCCTATTTTGAAGCCTTACTATACTATGACTTTTTTTGACCATTTTGAAGCCTTACTATACTATGACTTTTTTTGGCCTATTTTGAAGCCTTACTATACTATGACCATACTATACTATGACTTTTTGAGGCCATACTATACTATGACTTTTTTTGGCCTATTTTGAAGCCTTACTATACTATTACTTTTTTGGCCTATTTTGAAGCCTTACTATACTATGACCATTTTTATGACTTTTTGAGGCCATACTATACTATAACTTTTTTTGGCCTATTTTGAAGCCTTACTATACTATGACCATTTTTATGACATTTTGAGGCCATACTATACTATGACTTTTTTTGGCCTATTTTGAAGCCTTACTATACTATGACCATTTTTATGACATTTTGAGGCCATACTATACTATGACTTTTTTTGGCCTATTTTGAAGCCTTACTATACTATGACCATTTTTATGACATTTTGAGGCCATACTATACTCTGACTTTTTTTGGCCTATTTTGAAGCCTTACTATACTATGACCATTTTTATGACATTTTGAGGCCATACTATACTATGACTTTTTTTGGCCTATTTTGAAGCCTTACTATACTATGACCATTTTTATGACTTTTTGAGGCCATACTATACTATGACTTTTTTTGACCATTTTGAAGCCTTACTATACTATGACCATACTATACTATGACTTTTTGAGGACATACTATAGTATGACTTTTTTTGGCCTATCTTGTAGCCTTACTATACTATGACCATTTTTATGACTTTTTGAGGCCATACTATACTATGACTTTTTTTGACCATTTTGAAGCCTTACTATACTATGACCATACTATACTATGACTTTTTGAGGCCATACTATACTGTGACTTTTTTTGACCATTTTGAAACCTTACTATACTATGACTTTTTTTGGCCTATTTTGAAGCCTTACTATACTATGACCATTTTTATGACATTTTGAGGCCATACTATACTATGACTTTTTTTGGCCTATTTTGAAGCCTTACTATACTATACTATACTAGCTCTGTTAGGTACTTGTCTGTAATCTGGGAGTGCTGGTATGAGTTCCTTCATTAGCTTATATACTGTTTTTTGTTTTGTTTTTGTTTTGTACGTAAATAAGTGTGAATTGTTCTGTGTAATTGATGTTTGTATTGTGATCAAGTTGTGGGCCTTGAGCCTGTAATAAAGTTTAAAGTTTATATATGACCATTTTTATGACATTTTGAGGCCATACTATACTGTGACTTTTTTTGGCCTATTTTGAAGCCTTACTATACTATGACTTTTTTTGGCCTATTTTGAAGCCTTACTATACTATGACTTTTTTTGGCCTATTTTGAAGCCTTACTATACTATGACCATACTATACTATGACTTTTTGAGGCCATACTATACTATGACTTTTTTTGGCCTATTTTGAAGCCTTACTATACTATGACCATTTTTATGACATTTTGAGGCCATACTATACTATGACTTTTTTTGGCCTATTTTGAAGCCTTACTATACTATTACTTTTTTGGCCTATTTTGAAGCCTTACTATACTATGACCATTTTTATGACTTTTTGAGGCCATACTATACTATAACTTTTTTTGGCCTATTTTGAAGCCTTACTATACTATGACCATTTTTATGACATTTTGAGGCCATACTATACTATGACTTTTTTTGGCCTATTTTGAAGCCTTACTATACTATGACCATTTTTATGACATTTTGAGGCCATACTATACTATGACTTTTTTTGGCCTATTTTGAAGCCTTACTATACTATGACCATTTTTATGACATTTTGAGGCCATACTATACTCTGACTTTTTTTGGCCTATTTTGAAGCCTTACTATACTATGACCATTTTTATGACATTTTGAGGCCATACTATACTATGACTTTTTTTGGCCTATTTTGAAGCCTTACTATACTATGACCATTTTTATGACTTTTTGAGGCCATACTATACTATGACTTTTTTTGACCATTTTGAAGCCTTACTATACTATGACCATACTATACTATGACTTTTTGAGGACATACTATAGTATGACTTTTTTTGTCCTATCTTGTAGCCTTACTATACTATGACCATTTTTATGACTTTTTGAGGCCATACTATACTATGACTTTTTTTGACCATTTTGAATCCTTACTATACTATGACCATACTATACTATGACTTTTTGAGGCCATACTATACTGTGACTTTTTTTGACCATTTTGAAACCTTACTATACTATGACTTTTTTTGACCATTTTGAAGCCTTACTATACTATGACCATACTATACTATGACTTTTTGAGGCCATACTATACTATGACTTTTTTTGGCCTATTTTGAAGCCTTACTATAGTATGACTTTTTTTGGCCTATTTTGAAGCCTTACTATAGAATGACCATTTTTATGACATTTTGAGGCCATACTATACTATGGCTTTTTTTGGCCTATTTTGAAGCCTTACTATACTATGACCATTTTTATGACATTTTGAGGCCATACTATACTATGACTTTTTATGGCCTATTTTGTAGCCTTACTATACTATGACCATTTTTATGACTTTTTGAGGCCATACTATACTATGACTTTTTTTGACCATTTTGAAGCCTTACTATACTATGACTTTTTTTGGCCTATTTTGAAGCCTTACTATACTATGACCATACTATACTATGACTTTTTGAGGACATACTATAGTATGACTTTTTTTGGCCTATCTTGTAGCCTTACTATACTATGACCATACTATACTATGACTTTTTGAGGCCATACTATACTATGACTTTTTTTGGCCTATTTTGAAGCCTTACTATACTATTACTTTTTTGGCCTATTTTGAAGCCTTACTATACTATGACCATTTTTATGACATTTTGAGGCCATACTATACTATGACTTTTTATGGCCTATTTTGAAGCCTTACTATACTATGACCATTTTTATGACTTTTTGAGGCCATACTATACTATGACTTTTTTTGGCCTATTTTGAAGCCTTACTATACTATGACCATACTATACTATGACTTTTTGAGGCCATACTATACTATGACTTTTTTTGGCCTATTTTGAAGCCTTACTATACTATGACCATTTTTATGACATCTTGAGGCCATACTATACTATGACTTTTTTTGGCCTATTTTGAAGCCTTACTATACTATGACCATTTTTATGACTTTTTGAGGCCATACTATACTATGACTTTTTTTTACCATTTTGAAGCCTTACTATACTATGACTTTTTTTGGCCTATTTTGAAGCCTTACTATACTATGACCATTTTTATGACATTTTGAGGCCATACTATACTATGACTTTTTTTGGCCTATTTTGAAGCCTTACTATACTATGACCATTTTTATGACATTTTGAGGCCATACTATACTATGACTTTTTATGGCCTATTTTGAAGCCTTACTATACTATGACCATTTTTATGACTTTTTGAGGCCATACTATACTATGACTTTTTTTGACCATTTTGAAGCCTTACTATACGATGACTTTTTTTGGCCTATTTTGAAGCCTTACTATACTATGACCATACTATACCATGACTTTTTGAGGCCATACTATACTATGACTTTTTTTGGCCTATTTTGAAGCCTTACTATACTATGACTTTTTTTGGCCTATTTTGAAGCCTTACTATACTATGACCATTTTTATGACATTTTGAGGCCATACTATACTATGACTTTTTTTGGCCTATTTTGAAGCCTTACTATACTATGACCATTTTTATGACTTTTTGAGGCCATACTATACTATAACTTTTTTTGGCCTATTTTGAAGCCTTACTATACTATGACCATTTTTATGACATTTTGAGGCCATACCATACTATGACTTTTTTTGGCCTATTTTGAAGCCTTACTATACTATGACCATTTTTATGACATTTTGAGGCCATACTATACTGTGACTTTTTTTGGCCTATTTTGAAGCCTTACTATACTATGACCATTTTTATGACTTTTTGAGGCCATACTATACTATGACTTTTTTTGACCATTTTGAAGCCTTACTATACTATGACTTTTTTTGGCCTATTTTGAAGCCTTACTATACTATGACCATACTATACTATGACTTATTGAGGCCATACTATACTATAACTTTTTTTGGCCTATTTTGAAGCCTTACTATACTATGACCATTTTTATGACTTTTTGAGGCCATACTATACTATGACTTTTTTTGGCCTATTTTGAAGCCTTACTATACTATGACTTTTTTGGCCTATTTTGAAGCCTTACTATACTATGACCATTTTTATGACTTTTTGAGGCCATACTATACTATGACTTTTTTTGGCCTATTTTGAAGCCTTACTATACTATGACCATTTTTATGACATTTTGAGGCCATACTATACTATGACTTTTTTTGGCCTATTTTGAAGCCTTACTATACTATGACCATTTTTATGACATTTTGAGGCCATACTAAAGTATGACTTTTTTTGGCCTATTTTGAAGCCTTACTATACTATGACCATTTTTATGACATTTTGAGGCCATACTATACTATGACTTTTTTGGCCTATTTTGAAGCCTTACTATACTATGACCATTTTTATGACTTTTTGAGGCTATACTATACTATGACTTTTTTTGACCATTTTGAAGCCTTACTATACTATGACTTTTTTTGGCCTATTTTGAAGCCTTACTATACTATGACCATTTTTATGACTTTTTGAGGCCATACTATACTATGACTTTTTTTGGCCTATTTTGAAGCCTTACTATACTATGACCATTTTTATGACTTTTTGAGGCTATACTATACTATGACTTTTTTTGACCATTTTGAAGCCTTACTATACTATGACTTTTTTTGGCCTATTTTGAAGCCTTACTATACTATGACCATTTTTATGACTTTTTGAGGCTATACTATACTATGACTTTTTTTGACCATTTTGAAGCCTTACTATACTATGACTTTTTTTGGCCTATTTTGAAGCCTTACTATACTATGACTTTTTTTGACCATTTTGAAGCCTTACTATACTATGACTTTTTTGGCCTATTTTGAAGCCTTACTATACTATGACCATTTTTATGACTTTTTGAGGCTATACTATACTATGACTTTTTTTGACCATTTTGAAGCCTTACTATACTATGACTTTTTTTGGCCTATTTTGAAGCCTTACTATACTATGACCATTTTTATGACATTTTGAGGCCATACTATACTATGACTTTTTTGGCCTATTTTGAAGCCTTACTATACTATGACCATTTTTATGACTTTTTGAGGCTATACTATACTATGACTTTTTTTGACCATTTTGAAGCCTTACTATACTATGACTTTTTTTGGCCTATTTTGAAGCCTTACTATACTATGACCATTTTTATGACATTTTGAGGCCATACTATACTATGGCTTTTTTTGGCCGATTTTGAAGCCTTACTATACTATGACCATTTTTATGACATTTTGAGGCCATACTAAAGTATGACTTTTTTTGGCCTATTTTGAAGCCTTACTATACTATGACCATTTTTATGACATTTTGAGGCCATACTATACTATGACTTTTTATGGCCTATTTTGAAGCCTTACTATACTATGACCATTTTTATGACTTTTTGAGGCCATACTATACTATGACTTTTTTTGACCATTTTGAAGCCTTACTATACTATGACTTTTTTTGGCCTATTTTGAAGCCTTACTATACTATGACCATACTATACTATGACTTTTTGAGGACATACTATAGTATGACTTTTTTTGGCCTATCTTGTAGCCTTACTATACTATGACCATACTATACTATGACTTTTTGAGGCCATACTATACTATGACTTTTTTTGGCCTATTTTGAAGCCTTACTATACTATTACTTTTTTGGCCTATTTTGAAGCCTTACTATACTATGACCATTTTTATGACATTTTGAGGCCATACTATACTATGACTTTTTTTGGCCTATTTTGAAGCCTTACTATACTATGACCATTTTTATGACATTTTGAGGCCATACTAAAGTATGACTTTTTTTGGCCTATTTTGAAGCCTTACTATACTATGACCATTTTTATGACATTTTGAGGCCATACTATACTATGACTTTTTTTGGCCTATTTTGAAGCCTTACTATACTATGACCATTTTTATGACATCTTGAGGCCATACTATACTATGACTTTTTTTGGCCTATTTTGAAGCCTTACTATACTATGACCATTTTTATGACTTTTTGAGGCCATACTATACTATGACTTTTTTTGGCCTATTTTGAAGCCTTACTATACTATGACTTTTTTTGGCCTATTTTGAAGCCTTACTATACTATGACCATTTTTATGACATTTTGAGGCCATACTATACTATGACTTTTTTTGGCCTATTTTGAAGCCTTACTATACTATGACCATTTTTATGACATTTTGAGGCCATACTATACTATGACTTTTTTTGGCCTATTTTGAAGCCTTACTATACTATGACCATTTTTAAGACATTTTGAGGCTATACTATACTCTGACTTTTTTTGGCCTATTTTGAAGCCTTACTATACTATGACCATACTATACTATGACTTTTTTTGACCATTTTGAAGCCTTACTATACTATGACTTTTTTTGGCCTATTTTGAAGCCTTACTATACTATGACCATTTTTATGACATTTTGAGGCCATACTATACTATGACTTTTTTTGGCCTATTTTGAAGCCTTACTATACTATGACCATCTTTATGACTTTTTGAGGCCATACTATACTATGACTTTTTTTGGCCTATTTTGAAGCCTTACTATACTATGACCATTTTTATGACATTTTGAGGCCATACTAAAGTATGACTTTTTTTGGCCTATTTTGAAGCCTTACTATACTATGACCATTTTTATGACATTTTGAGGCCATACTATACTATGACTTTTTTTGGCCTATTTTGAAGCCTTACTATACTATGACCATTTTTATGACATTTTGAGGCCATACTATACTATGACTTTTTATGGCCTATTTTGAAGCCTTACTATACTATGACCATTTTTATGACTTTTTGAGGCCATACTATACTATGACTTTTTTTGACCATTTTGAAGCCTTACTATACTATGACTTTTTTTGACCTATTTTGAAGCCTTACTATACTATGACCATACTATACCATGACTTTTTGAGGCCATACTATACTATGACTTTTTTTGGCCTATTTTGAAGCCTTACTATACTATGACCATACTATACCATGACTTTTTGAGGCCATACTATACTATGACTTTTTTTGGCCTATTTTGAAGCCTTACTATACTATGACCATTTTTATGACTTTTTGAGGCCATACTATACTATAACTTTTTTTGGCCTATTTTGAAGCCTTACTATACTATGACCATACTATACTATGACTTTTTGAGGCCATACTATACTATGACTTTTTTTGGCCTATTTTGAAGCCTTACTAAAGTATGACTTTTTTTGGCCTATTTTGAAGCCTTACTATACTATGACCATTTTTATGACATTTTGAGGCCATACTATACTATGACTTTTTATGGCCTATTTTGAAGCCTTACTATACTATGACCATTTTTATGACTTTTTGAGGCCATACTATACTATGACTTTTTTTGACCATTTTGAAGCCTTACTATACTATGACTTTTTTTGGCCTATTTTGAAGCCTTACTATACTATGACCATTTTTATGACTTTTTGAGGCCATACTATACTATGACTTTTTTTGGCCTATTTTGAAGCCTTACTATACTATGACCATTTTTATGACTTTTTGAGGCTATACTATACTATGACTTTTTTTGACCATTTTGAAGCCTTACTATACTATGACTTTTTTTGGCCTATTTTGAAGCCTTACTATACTATGACCATTTTTATGACTTTTTGAGGCTATACTATACTATGACTTTTTTTGACCATTTTGAAGCCTTACTATACTATGACTTTTTTTGGCCTATTTTGAAGCCTTACTATACTATGACTTTTTTTGACCATTTTGAAGCCTTACTATACTATGACTTTTTTGGCCTATTTTGAAGCCTTACTATACTATGACCATTTTTATGACTTTTTGAGGCTATACTATACTATGACTTTTTTTGACCATTTTGAAGCCTTACTATACTATGACTTTTTTTGGCCTATTTTGAAGCCTTACTATACTATGACCATTTTTATGACATTTTGAGGCCATACTATACTATGACTTTTTTGGCCTATTTTGAAGCCTTACTATACTATGACCATTTTTATGACTTTTTGAGGCTATACTATACTATGACTTTTTTTGACCATTTTGAAGCCTTACTATACTATGACTTTTTTTGGCCTATTTTGAAGCCTTACTATACTATGACCATTTTTATGACATTTTGAGGCCATACTATACTATGGCTTTTTTTGGCCGATTTTGAAGCCTTACTATACTATGACCATTTTTATGACATTTTGAGGCCATACTAAAGTATGACTTTTTTTGGCCTATTTTGAAGCCTTACTATACTATGACCATTTTTATGACATTTTGAGGCCATACTATACTATGACTTTTTATGGCCTATTTTGAAGCCTTACTATACTATGACCATTTTTATGACTTTTTGAGGCCATACTATACTATGACTTTTTTTGACCATTTTGAAGCCTTACTATACTATGACTTTTTTTGGCCTATTTTGAAGCCTTACTATACTATGACCATACTATACTATGACTTTTTGAGGACATACTATAGTATGACTTTTTTTGGCCTATCTTGTAGCCTTACTATACTATGACCATACTATACTATGACTTTTTGAGGCCATACTATACTATGACTTTTTTTGGCCTATTTTGAAGCCTTACTATACTATTACTTTTTTGGCCTATTTTGAAGCCTTACTATACTATGACCATTTTTATGACATTTTGAGGCCATACTATACTATGACTTTTTTTGGCCTATTTTGAAGCCTTACTATACTATGACCATTTTTATGACATTTTGAGGCCATACTAAAGTATGACTTTTTTTGGCCTATTTTGAAGCCTTACTATACTATGACCATTTTTATGACATTTTGAGGCCATACTATACTATGACTTTTTTTGGCCTATTTTGAAGCCTTACTATACTATGACCATTTTTATGACATCTTGAGGCCATACTATACTATGACTTTTTTTGGCCTATTTTGAAGCCTTACTATACTATGACCATTTTTATGACTTTTTGAGGCCATACTATACTATGACTTTTTTTGGCCTATTTTGAAGCCTTACTATACTATGACTTTTTTTGGCCTATTTTGAAGCCTTACTATACTATGACCATTTTTATGACATTTTGAGGCCATACTATACTATGACTTTTTTTGGCCTATTTTGAAGCCTTACTATACTATGACCATTTTTATGACATTTTGAGGCCATACTATACTATGACTTTTTTTGGCCTATTTTGAAGCCTTACTATACTATGACCATTTTTAAGACATTTTGAGGCTATACTATACTCTGACTTTTTTTGGCCTATTTTGAAGCCTTACTATACTATGACCATACTATACTATGACTTTTTTTGACCATTTTGAAGCCTTACTATACTATGACTTTTTTTGGCCTATTTTGAAGCCTTACTATACTATGACCATTTTTATGACATTTTGAGGCCATACTATACTATGACTTTTTTTGGCCTATTTTGAAGCCTTACTATACTATGACCATCTTTATGACTTTTTGAGGCCATACTATACTATGACTTTTTTTGGCCTATTTTGAAGCCTTACTATACTATGACCATTTTTATGACATTTTGAGGCCATACTAAAGTATGACTTTTTTTGGCCTATTTTGAAGCCTTACTATACTATGACCATTTTTATGACATTTTGAGGCCATACTATACTATGACTTTTTTTGGCCTATTTTGAAGCCTTACTATACTATGACCATTTTTATGACATTTTGAGGCCATACTATACTATGACTTTTTATGGCCTATTTTGAAGCCTTACTATACTATGACCATTTTTATGACTTTTTGAGGCCATACTATACTATGACTTTTTTTGACCATTTTGAAGCCTTACTATACTATGACTTTTTTTGACCTATTTTGAAGCCTTACTATACTATGACCATACTATACCATGACTTTTTGAGGCCATACTATACTATGACTTTTTTTGGCCTATTTTGAAGCCTTACTATACTATGACCATACTATACCATGACTTTTTGAGGCCATACTATACTATGACTTTTTTTGGCCTATTTTGAAGCCTTACTATACTATGACCATTTTTATGACTTTTTGAGGCCATACTATACTATAACTTTTTTTGGCCTATTTTGAAGCCTTACTATACTATGACCATACTATACTATGACTTTTTGAGGCCATACTATACTATGACTTTTTTTGGCCTATTTTGAAGCCTTACTAAAGTATGACTTTTTTTGGCCTATTTTGAAGCCTTACTATACTATGACCATTTTTATGACATTTTGAGGCCATACTATACTATGACTTTTTATGGCCTATTTTGAAGCCTTACTATACTATGACCATTTTTATGACTTTTTGAGGCCATACTATACTATGACTTTTTTTGACCATTTTGAAGCCTTACTATACTATGACTTTTTTTGGCCTATTTTGAAGCCTTACTATACTATGACCATACTATACTATGACTTTTTGAGGCCATACTATACTATGACTTTTTTTGGCCTATTTTGAAGCCTTGCTATACTATGACCATTTTTATGACTTTTTGAGGCCATACTATACTATGACTTTTTTTGGCCTATTTTGAAGCCTTACTATACTATGACTTTTTTGGCCTATTTTGAAGCCTTACTATACTATGACCATTTTTATGACATTTTGAGGCCATACTATACTATGACTTTTTTTGGCCTATTTTGAAGCCTTACTATACTATGACCATTTTTATGACATTTTGAGGCCATACTATACTATGACTTTTTTTGGCCTATTTTGAAGCCTTACTATATTATGACTTTTTTTGGCCTATTTTGAAGCCTTACTATACTATGACCATACTATACTATGACTTTTTGAGGACATACTATAGTATGACTTTTTTTGGCCTATTTTGAAGCCTTACTATACTATGACCATTTTTATGACATTTTGAGGCCATACTAAAGTATGACTTTTTTTGGCCTATTTTGAAGCCTTACTATACTATGACCATTTTTATGACATTTTGAGGCCATACTATACTATGACTTTTTTTGAACTATTTTGAAGCCTTACTATACTATGACCATTTTTATGACATTTTGAGGCCATACTAAAGTATGACTTTTTTTGGCCTATTTTGAAGCCTTACTATACTATGACCATTTTTATGAATTTTTGAGGCCATCCTATAGTATGACTTTTTTTGACCATTTTGAAGCCTTACTATACTATGACTTTTTTTGGCCTATTTTGAAGCCTTACTATACTATGACCATACTATACTATGACTTTTTGAGGCCATACTATACTATGACTTTTTTTGGCCTATTTTGAAGCCTTACTATACTATGACCATTTTTATGACATTTTGAGGCCATACTAAAGTATGACTTTTTTTGGCCTATTTTGAAGCCTTACTATACTATGACCATACTATACTATGACTTTTTGAGGCCATACTATACTATGACTTTTTTTGGCCTATTTTGAAGCCTTACTATACTATGACCATTTTTATGACATTTTGAGGCCATACTAAAGTATGACTTTTTTTGGCCTATTTTGAAGCCTTACTATACTATGACCATTTTTATGACATTTTGAGGCCATACTATACTATGACTTTTTTTGGCCTATTTTGAAGCCTTACTATACTATGACCATTTTTATGACATTTTGAGGCCATACTATACTATGACTTTTTATGGCCTATTTTGAAGCCTTACTATACTATGACCATTTTTATGACTTTTTGAGGCCATACTATACTATGACTTTTTTTGACCATTTTGAAGCCTTACTATACTATGACTTTTTTTGGCCTATTTTGAAGCCTTACTATACTATGACTTTTTTTGGCCTATTTTGAAGCCTTACTATACTATGACCATACTATACTATGACTTTTTGAGGCCATACTATAGTATGACTTTTTTTGGCCTATCTTGTAGCCTTACTATACTATGACCATTTTTATGAATTTTTGAGGCCATCCTATAGTATGACTTTTTTTGACCATTTTGAAGCCTTACTATACTATGACTTTTTTTGGCCTATTTTGAAGCCTTACTATACTATGACCATACTATACTATGACTTTTTGAGGCCATACTATACTATGACTTTTTTTGGCCTATTTTGAAGCCTTACTATACTATGATCATTTTTATGACTTTTTGAGGCCATACTATACTATAACTTTTTTTGGCCTATTTTGAAGCCTTACTATACTATGACCATTTTTATGACATTTTGAGGCCATACTATACTATGACTTTTTTTGGCCTATTTTGAAGCCTTACTATACTATGACCATTTTTATGACATTTTGAGGCCATACTATACTATGACTTTTTTTGGCCTATTTTGAAGCCTTACTATACTATGACCATACTATACTATGACTTTTTGAGGCCATACTATACTATGACTTTTTTTGGCCTATTTTGAAGCCTTACTATACTATGACCATTTTTATGACATTTTGAGGCCATACTAAAGTATGACTTTTTTTGGCCTATTTTGAAGCCTTGCTATACTATGACCATTTTTATGACTTTTTGAGGCCATACTATACTATGACTTTTTTTGGCCTATTTTGAAGCCTTACTATACTATGACTTTTTTGGCCTATTTTGAAGCCTTACTATACTATGACCATTTTTATGACATTTTGAGGCCATACTATACTATGACTTTTTTTGGCCTATTTTGAAGCCTTACTATACTATGACCATTTTTATGACATTTTGAGGCCATACTATACTATGACTTTTTTTGGCCTATTTTGAAGCCTTACTATATTATGACCATTTTTATGACATTTTGAGGCCATACTATACTATGACTTTTTTTGTCCTATTTTGAAGCCTTACTATACTATGACCATTTTTATGACTTTTTGAGGCCATACTATACTATGACTTTTTTTGACCATTTTGAAGCCTTACTATACTATGACCATACTATACTATGACTTTTTGAGGCCATACTATACTATGACTTTTTTTGGCCTATTTTGAAGCCTTACTATACTATGACCATTTTTATGACTTTTTGAGGCCATACTATACTATGACTTTTTTTGACCATTTTGAAGCCTTACTATACTATGACCATACTATACTATGACTTTTTGAGGCCATACTATACTATGACTTTTTTTGGCCTATTTTGAAGCCTTACTATACTATGACTTTTTTTGGCCTATTTTGAAGCCTTACTATACTATGACCATTTTTATGACATTTTGAGGCCATACTATACTATGGCTTTTTTTGGCCTATTTTGAAGCCTTACTATACTATGACCATTTTTATGACATTTTGAGGCCATACTAAAGTATGACTTTTTTTGGCCTATTTTGAAGCCTTACTATACTATGACCATTTTTATGACATTTTGAGGCCATACTATACTATGACTTTTTATGGCCTATTTTGAAGCCTTACTATACTATGACCATTTTTATGACTTTTTGAGGCCATACTATACTATGACTTTTTTTGACCATTTTGAAGCCTTACTATACTATGACTTTTTTTGGCCTATTTTGAAGCCTTACTATACTATGACCATACTATACTATGACTTTTTTTGACCATTTTGAAGCCTTACTATACTATGACTTTTTTTGGCCTATTTTGAAGCCTTACTATACTATGACCATACTATACTATGACTTTTTGAGGCCATACTATACTATGACTTTTTTTGGCCTATTTTGAAGCCTTACTATACTATTACTTTTTTGGCCTATTTTGAAGCCTTACTATACTATGACCATTTTTATGACATTTTGAGGCCATACTATACTATGACTTTTTTTGGCCTATTTTGAAGCCTTACTATACTATGACCATTTTTATGACATTTTGAGGCCATACTAAAGTATGACTTTTTTTGGCCTATTTTGAAGCCTTACTATACTATGACCATTTTTATGACATTTTGAGGCCATACTATACTATGACTTTTTTTTTACCATTTTGAAGCCTTACTATACTATGACTTTTTTTGGCCTATTTTGAAGCCTTACTATACTATGACCATACTATACTATGACTTTTTGAGGACATACTATAGTATGACTTTTTTTGGCCTATCTTGTAGCCTTACTATACTATGACCATTTTTATGACTTTTTGAGGCCATACTATACTATGACTTTTTTTGACCATTTTGAAGCCTTACTATACTATGACCATACTATACTATGACTTTTTTTGGCCTATTTTGAAGCCTTACTATACTATGACTTTTTTTGGCCTATTTTGAAGCCTTACTATACTATGACCATTTTTATGACATTTTGAGGCCATACTATACTATGACTTTTTTTGGCCTATTTTGAAGCCTTACTATACTATGACCATTTTTATGACTTTTTGAGGCCATACTATACTATAACTTTTTTTGGCCTATTTTGAAGCCTTACTATACTATGACCATTTTTATGACATTTTGAGGCCATACTATACTATGACTTTTTTTGGCCTATTTTGAAGCCTTACTATACTATGACCATTTTTATGACATTTTGAGGCCATACTATACTATGACTTTTTTTGGCCTATTTTGAAGCCTTACTATACTATGACCATTTTTATGACATTTTGAGGCCATACTATACTATGACTTTTTTTGGCCTATTTTGAAGCCTTACTATACTATGACCATTTTTATGACTTTTTGAGGCCATACTATACTATGACTTTTTTTGACCATTTTGAAGCCTTACTATACTATGACTTTTTTTGGCCTATTTTGAAGCCTTACTATACTATGACCATACTATACTATGACTTTTGAGGCCATACTATACTATGACTTTTTTGGCCTATTTTGAAGCCTTACTATACTATGACCATTTTTATGACATTTTGAGGCCATACTATACTGTGACTTTTTTTGGCCTATTTTGAAGCCTTACTATATTATGACTTTTTTTGGCCTATTTTGAAGCCTTACTATACTATGACCATTTTTATGACATTTTGAGGCCATACTATACTATGACTTTTTTTGGCCTATTTTGAAGTCTTACTATACTATGACCATTTTTATGACATTTTGAGGCCATACTATACTATGACTTTTTTTGGCCTATTTTGAAGCCTTACTATATTATGACTTTTTTTGGCCTATTTTGAAGCCTTACTATACTATGACCATTTTTATGACATTTTGAGGCCATACTATACTATGACTTTTTTTGGCCTATTTTGAAGCCTTACTATACTATGACCATTTTTATGACATTTTGAGGCCATACTATACTATGACTTTTTTTGGCCTATTTTGAAGCCTTACTATACTATGACCATTTTTATGACATTTTGAGGCCATACTATACTATGACTTTTTATGGCCTATTTTGAAGCCTTACTATACTATGACCATTTTTATGACATTTTGAGGCCATACTATACTATGACTTTTTTTGGCCTATTTTGAAGCCTTACTATACTATACTATACTATACTATAAGCATTTAACAATTGTACAATTGGTAAATCCAAGCTGTAGCTCTGTTAGGTACTTGTCTGTAATCTGGGAGTGCTGGTATGAGTTCCTTCATTAGCTTATATACTGTTTTTTGTTTTGTTTTTGTTTTGTACGTAAATAAGTGTGAATTGTTCTGTGTAATTGATGTTTGTATTGTGATCAAGTTGTGGGCCTTGAGCCTGTAATAAAGTTTAAAGTTTATATATGACCATTTTTATGACATTTTGAGGCCATACTATACTGTGACTTTTTTTGGCCTATTTTGAAGCCTTACTATACTATGACTTTTTTTGGCCTATTTTGAAGCCTTACTATACTATGACTTTTTTTGGCCTATTTTGAAGCCTTACTATACTATGACCATACTATACTATGACTTTTTGAGGCCATACTATACTATGACTTTTTTTGGCCTATTTTGAAGCCTTACTATACTATGACCATTTTTATGACATTTTGAGGCCATACTATACTATGACTTTTTTTGGCCTATTTTGAAGCCTTACTATACTATGACCATACTATACTATGACTTTTTGAGGCCATACTATACTATGACTTTTTTTGGCCTATTTTGAAGCCTTACTATACTATGACCATACTATACTATGACTTTTTGAGGCCATACTATACTATGACTTTTTTTGGCCTATTTTGAAGCCTTACTATACTATTACTTTTTTGGCCTATTTTGAAGCCTTACTATACTATGACCATTTTTATGACTTTTTGAGGCCATACTATACTATAACTTTTTTTGGCCTATTTTGAAGCCTTACTATACTATGACCATTTTTATGACATTTTGAGGCCATACTATACTATGACTTTTTTTGGCCTATTTTGAAGCCTTACTATACTATGACCATTTTTATGACATTTTGAGGCCATACTATACTATGACTTTTTTTGGCCTATTTTGAAGCCTTACTATACTATGACCATTTTTATGACATTTTGAGGCCATACTATACTCTGACTTTTTTTGGCCTATTTTGAAGCCTTACTATACTATGACCATTTTTATGACATTTTGAGGCCATACTATACTATGACTTTTTTTGGCCTATTTTGAAGCCTTACTATACTATGACCATTTTTATGACTTTTTGAGGCCATACTATACTATGACTTTTTTTGACCATTTTGAAGCCTTACTATACTATGACCATACTATACTATGACTTTTTGAGGACATACTATAGTATGACTTTTTTTGGCCTATCTTGTAGCCTTACTATACTATGACCATTTTTATGACTTTTTGAGGCCATACTATACTATGACTTTTTTTGGCCTATTTTGAAGCCTTACTATACTATGACCATTTTTATGACTTTTTGAGGCTATACTATACTATGACTTTTTTTGACCATTTTGAAGCCTTACTATACTATGACTTTTTTTGGCCTATTTTGAAGCCTTACTATACTATGACCATTTTTATGACTTTTTGAGGCTATACTATACTATGACTTTTTTTGACCATTTTGAAGCCTTACTATACTATGACTTTTTTTGGCCTATTTTGAAGCCTTACTATACTACGACTTTTTTTGACCATTTTGAAGCCTTACTATACTATGACTTTTTTGGCCTATTTTGAAGCCTTACTATACTATGACTTTTTTTGGCCTATTTTGAAGCCTTACTATACTATGACCATTTTTATGACATTTTGAGGCCATACTATACTATGACTTTTTTTGGCCTATTTTGAAGCCTTACTATACTATGACCATTTTTATGACTTTTTGAGGCCATACTATACTATGACTTTTTTTGACCATTTTGAAGCCTTACTATACTATGACTTTTTTTGGCCTATTTTGAAGCCTTACTATACTATGACCATACTATACTATGACTTTTTGAGGCCATACTATACTATAACTTTTTTTGGCCTATTTTGAAGCCTTACTATACTATGACCATTTTTATGACTTTTTGAGGCCATACTATACTATGACTTTTTTTGGCCTATTTTGAAGCCTTACTATACTATGACTTTTTTGGCCTATTTTGAAGCCTTACTATACTATGACCATTTTTATGACTTTTTGAGGCCATACTATACTATGACTTTTTTTGGCCTATTTTGAAGCCTTACTATACTATGACCATTTTTATGACATTTTGAGGCCATACTATACTATGACTTTTTTTGGCCTATTTTGAAGCCTTACTATACTATGACCATTTTTATGACATTTTGAGGCCATACTAAAGTATGACTTTTTTTGGCCTATTTTGAAGCCTTACTATACTATGACCATTTTTATGACATTTTGAGGCCATACTATACTATGACTTTTTTGGCCTATTTTGAAGCCTTACTATACTATGACCATTTTTATGACTTTTTGAGGCTATACTATACTATGACTTTTTTTGACCATTTTGAAGCCTTACTATACTATGACTTTTTTTGGCCTATTTTGAAGCCTTACTATACTATGACCATTTTTATGACATTTTGAGGCCATACTATACTATGACTTTTTTGGCCTATTTTGAAGCCTTACTATACTATGACCATTTTTATGACTTTTTGAGGCTATACTATACTATGACTTTTTTTGACCATTTTGAAGCCTTACTATACTATGACTTTTTTTGGCCTATTTTGAAGCCTTACTATACTATGACCATACTATACTATGACTTTTTGAGGCCATACTATACTATGACTTTTTTTGGCCTATTTTGAAGCCTTACTATACTATGACCATTTTTATGACATTTTGAGGCCATACTATACTATGACTTTTTATGGCCTATTTTGAAGCCTTACTATACTATGACCATTTTTATGACTTTTTGAGGCCTTACTATACTATGACTTTTTTTGACCATTTTGAAGCCTTACTATACTATGACTTTTTTTGGCCTATTTTGAAGCCTTACTATACTATGACCATACTATACTATGACTTTTTTGAGGCCATACTATACTATGACTTTTTTTGGCCTATTTTGAAGCCTTACTATACTATGACTTTTTTTGGCCTATTTTGAAGCCTTACTATACTATGACCATTTTTATGACATTTTGAGGCCATACTATACTATGACTTTTTTTGGCCTATTTTGAAGCCTTACTATACTATGACCATTTTTATGACATTTTGAGGCCATACTATACTATGACTTTTTTTGGCCTATTTTGAAGCCTTACTATACTATGACCATTTTTATGACATTTTGAGGCCATACTATACTATGACTTTTTTTGGCCTATTTTGAAGCCTTACTATACTATGACCATACTATACTATGACTTTTTGAGGCCATACTATACTATGACTTTTTTTTGGCCTATTTTAAAGCCTTACTATACTATGACTTTTTTGGCCTATTTTGAAGCCTTACTATACTATGACCATTTTTATAACATTTTGAGGCCATACTATACTATGATTTTTTTTTTGGCCTATTTTGAAGCCTTACTATACTATGACCATTTTTATGACATTTTGAGGCCATACTAAAGTATGACTTTTTTTGGCCTATTTTGAAGCCTTACTATACTATGACCATTTTTATGACATTTTGAGGCCATACTATACTATGACTTTTTTTGGCCTATTTTGAAGCCTTACTATACTATGACCATTTTTATGACTTTTTGAGGCCATACTATACTATGACTTTTTTTGACCATTTTGAAGCCTTACTATACTATGACCATACTATACTATGACTTTTTGAGGCCATACTATACTATGACTTTTTTTGGCCTATTTTGAAGCCTTACTATACTATGACCATTTTTATGACTTTTTGAGGCCATACTATACTATGACTTTTTTTTACCATTTTGAAGCCTTACTATACTATGACTTTTTTTGGCCTATTTTGAAGCCTTACTATACTATGACCATACTATACTATGACTTTTTGAGGACATACTATAGTATGACTTTTTTTGGCCTATCTTGTAGCCTTACTATACTATGACCATTTTTATGACTTTTTGAGGCCATACTATACTATGACTTTTTTTGACCATTTTGAAGCCTTACTATACTATGACCATACTATACTATGACTTTTTTTGGCCTATTTTGAAGCCTTACTATACTATGACCATTTTTATGACTTTTTGAGGCCATACTATACTATGACTTTTTTTGACCATTTTGAAGCCTTACTATACTATGACCATACTATACTATGACTTTTTGAGGCCATACTATACTATGACTTTTTTTGGCCTATTTTGAAGCCTTACTATACTATGACCATTTTTATGACTTTTTGAGGCCATACTATACTATGACTTTTTTTGACCATTTTGAAGCCTTACTATACTACGACCATACTATACTATGACTTTTGAGGCCATACTATACTATGACTTTTTTGGCCTATTTTGAAGCCTTACTATACTATGACCATTTTTATGACATTTTGAGGCCATACTATACTGTGACTTTTTTTGGCCTATTTTGAAGCCTTACTATATTATGACTTTTTTTGGCCTATTTTGAAGCCTTACTATACTATGACCATTTTTATGACATTTTGAGGCCATACTATACTATGACTTTTTTTGGCCTATTTTGAAGCCTTACTATACTATGACCATTTTTATGACATTTTGAGGCCATACTATACTATGACTTTTTTTGGCCTATTTTGAAGCCTTACTATATTATGACTTTTTTTGGCCTATTTTGAAGCCTTACTATACTATGACCATTTTTATGACATTTTGAGGCCATACTATACTATGACTTTTTTTGGCCTATTTTGAAGCCTTACTATACTATGACCATTTTTATGACATTTTGAGGCCATACTATACTATGACTTTTTTTGGCCTATTTTGAAGCCTTACTATACTATGACCATTTTTATGACATTTTGAGGCCATACTATACTATGACTTTTTATGGCCTATTTTGAAGCCTTACTATACTATGACCATTTTTATGACTTTTTGAGGCCATACTATACTATGACTTTTTTTGGCCTATTTTGAAGCCTTACTATACTATGACCATACTATACTATGACTTTTTGAGGCCATACTATACTATGACTTTTTCTGGCCTATTTTGAAGCCTTACTATACTATGACCATTTTTATGACATTTTGAGGCCATACTATACTATGACTTTTTATGGCCTATTTTGAAGCCTTACTATACTATGACCATTTTTATGACTTTTTGAGGCCATACTATACTATGACTTTTTTTGACCATTTTGAGGCCATACTATACTATGACTTTTTTTGGCCTATTTTGAAGCCATACTATACTATGACTTTTTTTGACCATTTTGAAGCCTTACTATACTATGACCATACTATACTATGACTTTTTGAGGACATACTATAGTATGACTTTTTTTGGCCTATTTTGAAGCCTTACTATACTATGACCATTTTTATGACTTTTTGAGGCCATACTATACTATGACTTTTTTTGGTCTATTTTGAAGCCTTACTATACTATGACTTTTTTTGACCATTTTGAAGCCTTACTATACTATGACTTTTTGAGGCCATACTATACTATGAGTTTTTTGGCCTATTTTGAAGCCTTACTATACTATGACTTTTTTTGGCCTATTTTGAAGCCTTACTATACTATGACCATACTATACTATGACTTTTTTTTGACCATTTTGAAGCCTTACTATACTATGACTTTTTTTGGCCTATTTTGAAGCCTTACTATACTATGACCATACTATACTATGACTTTTTGAGGACATACTATAGTATGACTTTTTTTTGGCCTATCTTGTAGCCTTACTATACTATGACCATTTTTATGAATTTTTGAGGCCATCCTATAGTATGACTTTTTTTGACCATTTTGAAGCCTTACTATACTATGACTTTTTTTGGCCTATTTTGAAGCCTTACTATACTATGACTTTTTTTGGCCTATTTTGAAGCCTTACTATACTATGACCATTTTTATGACATTTTGAGGCCATACTATACTATGACTTTTTTTGGCCTATTTTGAAGCCTTACTATACTATGACTTTTTTGGCCTATTTTGAAGCCTTACTATACTATGACCATTTTTATAACATTTTGAGGCCATACTATACTATGATTTTTTTTTTGGCCTATTTTGAAGCCTTACTATACTATGACCATTTTTATGACATTTTGAGGCCATACTAAAGTATGACTTTTTTTGGCCTATTTTGAAGCCTTACTATACTATGACCATTTTTATGACATTTTGAGGCCATACTATACTATGACTTTTTTTGGCCTATTTTGAAGCCTTACTATACTATGACCATTTTTATGACTTTTTGAGGCCATACTATACTATGACTTTTTTTGACCATTTTGAAGCCTTACTATACTATGACCATACTATACTATGACTTTTTGAGGCCATACTATACTATGACTTTTTTTGGCCTATTTTGAAGCCTTACTATACTATGACCATTTTTATGACTTTTTGAGGCCATACTATACTATGACTTTTTTTTACCATTTTGAAGCCTTACTATACTATGACTTTTTTTGGCCTATTTTGAAGCCTTACTATACTATGACCATACTATACTATGACTTTTTGAGGACATACTATAGTATGACTTTTTTTGGCCTATCTTGTAGCCTTACTATACTATGACCATTTTTATGACTTTTTGAGGCCATACTATACTATGACTTTTTTTGACCATTTTGAAGCCTTACTATACTATGACCATACTATACTATGACTTTTTTTGGCCTATTTTGAAGCCTTACTATACTATGACCATTTTTATGACTTTTTGAGGCCATACTATACTATGACTTTTTTTGACCATTTTGAAGCCTTACTATACTATGACCATACTATACTATGACTTTTTGAGGCCATACTATACTATGACTTTTTTTGGCCTATTTTGAAGCCTTACTATACTATGACCATTTTTATGACTTTTTGAGGCCATACTATACTATGACTTTTTTTGACCATTTTGAAGCCTTACTATACTACGACCATACTATACTATGACTTTTGAGGCCATACTATACTATGACTTTTTTGGCCTATTTTGAAGCCTTACTATACTATGACCATTTTTATGACATTTTGAGGCCATACTATACTGTGACTTTTTTTGGCCTATTTTGAAGCCTTACTATATTATGACTTTTTTTGGCCTATTTTGAAGCCTTACTATACTATGACCATTTTTATGACATTTTGAGGCCATACTATACTATGACTTTTTTTGGCCTATTTTGAAGCCTTACTATACTATGACCATTTTTATGACATTTTGAGGCCATACTATACTATGACTTTTTTTGGCCTATTTTGAAGCCTTACTATATTATGACTTTTTTTGGCCTATTTTGAAGCCTTACTATACTATGACCATTTTTATGACATTTTGAGGCCATACTATACTATGACTTTTTTTGGCCTATTTTGAAGCCTTACTATACTATGACCATTTTTATGACATTTTGAGGCCATACTATACTATGACTTTTTTTGGCCTATTTTGAAGCCTTACTATACTATGACCATTTTTATGACATTTTGAGGCCATACTATACTATGACTTTTTATGGCCTATTTTGAAGCCTTACTATACTATGACCATTTTTATGACTTTTTGAGGCCATACTATACTATGACTTTTTTTGGCCTATTTTGAAGCCTTACTATACTATGACCATACTATACTATGACTTTTTGAGGCCATACTATACTATGACTTTTTCTGGCCTATTTTGAAGCCTTACTATACTATGACCATTTTTATGACATTTTGAGGCCATACTATACTATGACTTTTTATGGCCTATTTTGAAGCCTTACTATACTATGACCATTTTTATGACTTTTTGAGGCCATACTATACTATGACTTTTTTTGACCATTTTGAGGCCATACTATACTATGACTTTTTTTGGCCTATTTTGAAGCCATACTATACTATGACTTTTTTTGACCATTTTGAAGCCTTACTATACTATGACCATACTATACTATGACTTTTTGAGGACATACTATAGTATGACTTTTTTTGGCCTATTTTGAAGCCTTACTATACTATGACCATTTTTATGACTTTTTGAGGCCATACTATACTATGACTTTTTTTGGTCTATTTTGAAGCCTTACTATACTATGACTTTTTTTGACCATTTTGAAGCCTTACTATACTATGACTTTTTGAGGCCATACTATACTATGAGTTTTTTGGCCTATTTTGAAGCCTTACTATACTATGACTTTTTTTGGCCTATTTTGAAGCCTTACTATACTATGACCATACTATACTATGACTTTTTTTTGACCATTTTGAAGCCTTACTATACTATGACTTTTTTTGGCCTATTTTGAAGCCTTACTATACTATGACCATACTATACTATGACTTTTTGAGGACATACTATAGTATGACTTTTTTTTGGCCTATCTTGTAGCCTTACTATACTATGACCATTTTTATGAATTTTTGAGGCCATCCTATAGTATGACTTTTTTTGACCATTTTGAAGCCTTACTATACTATGACTTTTTTTGGCCTATTTTGAAGCCTTACTATACTATGACTTTTTTTGGCCTATTTTGAAGCCTTACTATACTATGACCATTTTTATGACATTTTGAGGCCATACTATACTATGACTTTTTTTGGCCTATTTTGAAGCCTTACTAAAGTATGACTTTTTTTGGCCTATTTTGAAGCCTTACTATACTATGACCATTTTTATGACATTTTGAGGCCATACTATACTATGACTTTTTATGGCCTATTTTGAAGCCTTACTATACTATGACCATTTTTATAACTTTTTGAGACCATACTATACTATGACTTTTTTTTTACCATTTTGAAGCCTTACTATACTATGACTTTTTTTGGCCTATTTTGAAGCCTTACTATACTATGACCATTTTTATGACTTTTTGAGGCCATACTATACTATAACTTTTTTTGGCCTATTTTGAAGCCTTACTATACTATGACCATTTTTATGACATTTTGAGGCCATACTATACTATGACTTTTTTTGGCCTATTTTGAAGCCTTACTATACTATACTATACTATACTATACTATACTATACTATAAGCATTTACTAATTGTACAATTGGTAAATCCAAGCAGTAGCTCTGTTAGGTACTTGTCTGTAATCTGGGAGTGCTGGTATGAGTTCCTTCATTAGCTTATATACTGTTTTTTGTTTTGTTTTTGTTTTGTACGTAAATAAGTGTGAATTGTTCTGTGTAATTGATGTTTGTATTGTGATCAAGTTGTGGGCCTTGAGCCTGTAATAAAGTTTAAAGTTTATATATGACCATTTTTATGACATTTTGAGGCCATACTATACTGTGACTTTTTTTGGCCTATTTTGAAGCCTTACTATACTATGACTTTTTTTGGCCTATTTTGAAGCCTTACTATACTATGACCATTTTTATGACATTTTGAGGCCATACTATACTATGACTTTTTTTGGCCTATTTTGAAGCCTTACTATACTATGACCATTTTTATGACATTTTGAGGCCATACTATACTATGACTTTTTATGGCCTATTTTGAAGCCTTACTATGCTATGACCATTTTTATGACTTTTTGAGGCCATACTATACTATGACTTTTTTTGACCATTTTGAAGCCTTACTATACTATGACTTTTTTTGGCCTATTTTGAAGCCTTACTATACTATGACCATACTATACTATGACTTTTTGAGGCCATACTATACTATGACTTTTTTTGGCCTATTTTGAAGCCTTACTATACTATGACCATTTTTATGACTTTTTGAGGCCATACTATACTATGACTTTTTTTTGGCCTATTTTGAAGCCTTACTATACTATGACTTTTTTTGACCATTTTGAAGCCTTACTATACTATGACTTTTTTTGGCCTATTTTGAAGCCTTACTATACTATGACCATACTATACTATGACTTTTTGAGGCCATACTATACTATGACTTTTTTTGGCCTATTTTGAAGCCTTACTATACTATTACTTTTTTGGCCTATTTTGAAGCCTTACTATACTATGACCATTTTTATGACTTTTTGAGGCCATACTATACTATAACTTTTTTTGGCCTATTTTGAAGCCTTACTATACTATGACCATTTTTATGACATTTTGAGGCCATACTATACTATGACTTTTTTTGGCCTATTTTGAAGCCTTACTATACTATGACCATTTTTATGACATTTTGAGGCCATACTATACTATGACTTTTTTTGGCCTATTTTGAAGCCTTACTATACTATGACCATTTTTATGACATTTTGAGGCCATACTATACTCTGACTTTTTTTGGCCTATTTTGAAGCCTTACTATACTATGACCATTTTTATGACATTTTGAGGCCATACTATACTATGACTTTTTTTGGCCTATTTTGAAGCCTTACTATACTATGACCATTTTTATGACTTTTTGAGGCCATACTATACTATGACTTTTTTTGACCATTTTGAAGCCTTACTATACTATGACCATACTATACTATGACTTTTTGAGGACATACTATAGTATGACTTTTTTTGGCCTATCTTGTAGCCTTACTATACTATGACCATTTTTATGACTTTTTGAGGCCATACTATACTATGACTTTTTTTGACCATTTTGAAGCCTTACTATACTATGACCATACTATACTATGACTTTTTGAGGCCATACTATACTGTGACTTTTTTTGACCATTTTGAAACCTTACTATACTATGACTTTTTTTGGCCTATTTTGAAGCCTTACTAAACTATGACCATTTTTATGACATTTTGAGGCCATACTATACTATGACTTTTTTTGGCCTATTTTGAAGCCTTACTATACTATACTATATTATAAGCATTTACTAATTGTACAATTGGTAAATCCAAGCTGTAACTCTGTTAGGTACTTGTCTGTAATCTGGGAGTGCTGGTATGAGTTCCTTCATTAGCTTATATACTGTCTTTTGTTTTGTTTTTGTTTTGTACGTAAATAAGTGTGAATTGTTCTGTGTAATTAATGTTTGTATTGTGATCAAGTTGTGGGCCTTGAGCCTGTAATAAAGTTTAAAGTTTATATATGACCATTTTTATGACATTTTGAGGCCATACTATACTGTGACTTTTTTTGGCCTATTTTGAAGCCTTACTATACTATGACTTTTTTTGGCCTATTTTGAAGCCTTACTATACTATGACTTTTTTTGGCCTATTTTGAAGCCTTACTATACTATGACCATACTATACTATGACTTTTTGAGGCCATACTATACTATGACTTTTTTTGGCCTATTTTGAAGCCTTACTATACTATGACCATTTTTATGACATTTTGAGGCCATACTATACTATGACTTTTTTTGGCCTATTTTGAAGCCTTACTATACTATGACCATACTATACTATGACTTTTTGAGGCCATACTATACTATGACTTTTTTTGGCCTATTTTGAAGCCTTACTATACTATGACCATTTTTATGACATTTTGAGGCCATACTATACTATGACTTTTTATGGCCTATTTTGAAGCCTTACTATACTATGACCATTTTTATGACTTTTTGAGGCCATACTATACTATGACTTTTTTTGACCATTTTGAAGCCTTACTATACTATGACTTTTTTTGGCCTATTTTGAAGCCTTACTATACTATGACCATACTATACTATGACTTTTTGAGGCCATACTATACTATGACTTTTTTTGGCCTATTTTGAAGCCTTGCTATACTATGACCATTTTTATGACTTTTTGAGGCCATACTATACTATGACTTTTTTTGGCCTATTTTGAAGCCTTACTATACTATGACTTTTTTTGACCATTTTGAAGCCTTACTATACTATGACTTTTTTTGGCCTATTTTGAAACCTTACTGTACTATGACCATACTATACTATGACTTTTTGAGGCCATACTATACTATGACTTTTTTTGGCCTATTTTGAAGCCTTACTATACTATGACTTTTTTGGCCTATTTTGAAGCCTTACTATACTATGACCATTTTTATGACATTTTGAGGCCATACTATACTATGACTTTTTTTGGCCTATTTTGAAGCCTTACTATACTATGACCATTTTTATGACATCTTGAGGCCATACTATACTATGACTTTTTTTTGGCCTATTTTGAAGCCTTACTATACTATGACCATTTTTATGACTTTTTGAGGCCATACTATACTATGACTTTTTTTGGCCTATTTTGAAGCCTTACTATACTATGACTTTTTTTGGCCTATTTTGAAGCCTTACTATACTATGACCATTTTTATGACATTTTGAGGCCATACTATACTATGACTTTTTTTGGCCTATTTTGAAGCCTTACTATACTATGACCATTTTTATGACATTTTGAGGCCATACTATACTATGACTTTTTTTGGCCTATTTTGAAGCCTTACTATACTATGACCATTTTTATGACATTTTGAGGCCATACTATACTATGACTTTTTTTGGCCTATTTTGAAGCCTTACTATACTATGACCATTTTTAAGACATTTTGAGGCTATACTATACTCTGACTTTTTTTGGCCTATTTTGAAGCCTTACTATACTATGACCATACTATACTATGACTTTTTTTGACCATTTTGAAGCCTTACTATACTATGACTTTTTTTGGCCTATTTTGAAGCCTTACTATACTATGACCATTTTTATGACATTTTGAGGCCATACTATACTATGACTTTTTTTGGCCTATTTTGAAGCCTTACTATACTATGACCATCTTTATGACTTTTTGAGGCCATACTATACTATGACTTTTTTTGGCCTATTTTGAAGCCTTACTATACTATGACCATTTTTATGACATTTTGAGGCCATACTAAAGTATGACTTTTTTTGGCCTATTTTGAAGCCTTACTATACTATGACCATTTTTATGACATTTTGAGGCCATACTATACTATGACTTTTTTTGGCCTATTTTGAAGCCTTACTATACTATGACCATTTTTATGACTTTTTGAGGCCATACTATACTATGACTTTTTTTGACCATTTTGAAGCCTTACTATACTATGACTTTTTTTGGCCTATTTTGAAGCCTTACTATACTATGACCATTTTTATGACATTTTGAGGCCATACTATACTATGACTTTTTTGGCCTATTTTGAAGCCTTACTATACTATGACCATTTTTATGACTTTTTGAGGCTATACTATACTATGACTTTTTTTGACCATTTTGAAGCCTTACTATACTATGACTTTTTTTGGCCTATTTTGAAGCCTTACTATACTATGACCATACTATACTATGACTTTTTGAGGCCATACTATACTATGACTTTTTTTGGCCTATTTTGAAGCCTTACTATACTATGACCATTTTTATGACATTTTGAGGCCATACTATACTATGACTTTTTATGGCCTATTTTGAAGCCTTACTTTACTATGACCATTTTTATGACTTTTTGAGGCCATACTATACTATGACTTTTTTTGACCATTTTGAAGCCTTACTATACTATGACTTTTTTTGGCCTATTTTGAAGCCTTACTATACTATGACCATACTATACTATGACTTTTTTGAGGCCATACTATACTATGACTTTTTTTGGCCTATTTTGAAGCCTTACTATACTATGACTTTTTTTGGCCTATTTTGAAGCCTTACTATACTATGACCATTTTTATGACATTTTGAGGCCATACTATACTATGACTTTTTTTGGCCTATTTTGAAGCCTTACTATACTATGACCATTTTTATGACATTTTGAGGCCATACTATACTATGACTTTTTTTGGCCTATTTTGAAGCCTTACTATACTATGACCATTTTTATGACATTTTGAGGCCATACTATACTATGACTTTTTTTGGCCTATTTTGAAGCCTTACTATACTATGACCATACTATACTATGACTTTTTGAGGCCATACTATACTATGACTTTTTTTGGCCTATTTTAAAGCCTTACTATACTATGACTTTTTTGGCCTATTTTGAAGCCTTACTATACTATGACCATTTTTATAACATTTTGAGGCCATACTATACTATGACTTTTTTTTGGCCTATTTTGAAGCCTTACTATACTATGACCATTTTTATGACATTTTGAGGCCATACTAAAGTATGACTTTTTTTGGCCTATTTTGAAGCCTTACTATACTATGACCATTTTTATGACATTTTGAGGCCATACTATACTATGACTTTTTTTGGCCTATTTTGAAGCCTTACTATACTATGACCATTTTTATGACTTTTTGAGGCCATACTATACTATGACTTTTTTTTACCATTTTGAAGCCTTACTATACTATGACCATACTATACTATGACTTTTTGAGGCCATACTATACTATGACTTTTTTTGGCCTATTTTGAAGCCTTGCTATACTATGACCATTTTTATGACTTTTTGAGGCCATACTATACTATGACTTTTTTTGGCCTATTTTGAAGCCTTACTATACTATGACTTTTTTTGACCATTTTGAAGCCTTACTATACTATGACTTTTTTTGGCCTATTTTGAAACCTTACTGTACTATGACCATACTATACTATGACTTTTTGAGGCCATACTATACTATGACTTTTTTTGGCCTATTTTGAAGCCTTACTATACTATGACTTTTTTTGGCCTATTTTGAAGCCTTACTATACTATGACTTTTTTGGCCTATTTTGAAGCCTTACTATACTATGACCATTTTTATGACATTTTGAGGCCATACTATACTATGACTTTTTTTGGCCTATTTTGAAGCCTTACTATACTATGACCATTTTTATGACATTTTGAGGCCATACTAAAGTATGACTTTTTTTGGCCTATTTTGAAGCCTTACTATACTATGACCATTTTTATGACATTTTGAGGCCATACTATACTATGACTTTTTTGGCCTATTTTGAAGCCTTACTATACTATGACCATTTTTATGACATTTTGAGGCCATACTAAAGTATGACTTTTTTTGGCCTATTTTGAAGCCTTACTATACTATGACCATTTTTATGACATTTTGAGGCCATACTATACTATGACTTTTTTTGGCCTATTTTGAAGCCTTACTATACTATGACCATTTTTATGACTTTTTGAGGCCATACTATACTATGACTTTTTTTGACCATTTTGAAGCCTTACTATACTATGACTTTTTTTGGCCTATTTTGAAGCCTTACTATACTATGACCATACTATACTATGACTTTTTGAGGACATACTATAGTATGACTTTTTTTGGCCTATCTTGTAGCCTTACTATACTATGACCATACTATACTATGACTTTTTGAGGCCATACTATACTATGACTTTTTTTGGCCTATTTTGAAGCCTTACTATACTATTACTTTTTTGGCCTATTTTGAAGCCTTACTATACTATGACCATTTTTATGACATTTTGAGGCCATACTATACTATGACTTTTTTTGGCCTATTTTGAAGCCTTACTATACTATGACCATTTTTATGACATTTTGAGGCCATACTAAAGTATGACTTTTTTTGGCCTATTTTGAAGCCTTACTATACTATGACCATTTTTATGACATTTTGAGGCCATACTATACTATGACTTTTTTTGGCCTATTTTGAAGCCTTACTATACTATGACCATTTTTATGACATCTTGAGGCCATACTATACTATGACTTTTTTTGGCCTATTTTGAAGCCTTACTATACTATGACCATTTTTATGACTTTTTGAGGCCATACTATACTATGACTTTTTTTGGCCTATTTTGAAGCCTTACTATACTATGACTTTTTTTGGCCTATTTTGAAGCCTTACTATACTATGACCATTTTTATGACATTTTGAGGCCATACTATACTATGACTTTTTTTGGCCTATTTTGAAGCCTTACTATACTATGACCATTTTTATGACATTTTGAGGCCATACTATACTATGACTTTTTTTGGCCTATTTTGAAGCCTTACTATACTATGACCATTTTTATGACATTTTGAGGCCATACTATACTATGACTTTTTTTGGCCTATTTTGAAGCCTTACTATACTATGACCATTTTTAAGACATTTTGAGGCTATACTATACTCTGACTTTTTTTGGCCTATTTTGAAGCCTTACTATACTATGACCATACTATACTATGACTTTTTTTGACCATTTTGAAGCCTTACTATACTATGACTTTTTTTGGCCTATTTTGAAGCCTTACTATACTATGACCATTTTTATGACATTTTGAGGCCATACTATACTATGACTTTTTTTGGCCTATTTTGAAGCCTTACTATACTATGACCATCTTTATGACTTTTTGAGGCCATACTATACTATGACTTTTTTTGGCCTATTTTGAAGCCTTACTATACTATGACCATTTTTATGACATTTTGAGGCCATACTAAAGTATGACTTTTTTTGGCCTATTTTGAAGCCTTACTATACTATGACCATTTTTATGACATTTTGAGGCCATACTATACTATGACTTTTTTTGGCCTATTTTGAAGCCTTACTATACTATGACCATTTTTATGACATTTTGAGGCCATACTATACTATGACTTTTTATGGCCTATTTTGAAGCCTTACTATACTATGACCATTTTTATGACTTTTTGAGGCCATACTATACTATGACTTTTTTTGACCATTTTGAAGCCTTACTATACTATGACTTTTTTTGGCCTATTTTGAAGCCTTACTATACTATGACCATACTATACCATGACTTTTTGAGGCCATACTATACTATGACTTTTTTTGGCCTATTTTGAAGCCTTACTATACTATGACTTTTTTTGGCCTATTTTGAAGCCTTACTATACTATGACCATTTTAATGACATTTTGAGGCCATACTATACTATGACTTTTTTTGGCCTATTTTGAAGCCTTACTATACTATGACCATTTTTATGACTTTTTGAGGCCATACTATACTATAACTTTTTTTGGCCTATTTTGAAGCCTTACTATACTATGACCATTTTTATGACATTTTGAGGCCATACTATACTATGACTTTTTTTGGCCTATTTTGAAGCCTTACTATACTATGACCATTTTTATGACATTTTGAGGCCATACTATACTATGACTTTTTTTGGCCTATTTTGAAGCCTTACTATACTATGACCATTTTTATGACATTTTGAGGCCATACTATACTATGACTTTTTTTGGCCTATTTTGAAGCCTTACTATACTATGACCATTTTTATGACTTTTTGAGGCCATACTATACTATGACTTTTGAGGCCATACTATACTATGACTTTTTTTGGCCTATTTTGAAGCCTTACTATACTATGACCATTTTTATGACATTTTGAGGCCATACTATACTGTGACTTTTTTTGGCCTATTTTGAAGCCTTACTATATTATGACTTTTTTTGGCCTATTTTGAAGCCTTACTATACTATGACCATTTTTATGACATTTTGAGGCCATACTATACTATGACTTTTTTTGGCCTATTTTGAAGCCTTACTATACTATGACCATTTTTATGACATTTTGAGGCCATACTATACTATGACTTTTTTTGGCCTATTTTGAAGCCTTACTATATTATGACTTTTTTTGGCCTATTTTGAAGCCTTACTATACTATGACCATTTTTATGACATTTTGAGGCCATACTATACTATGACTTTTTTTGGCCTATTTTGAAGCCTTACTATACTATGACCATTTTTATGACATTTTGAGGCCATACTATACTATGACTTTTTTTGGCCTATTTTGAAGCCTTACTATATTATGACTTTTTTTGGCCTATTTTGAAGCCTTACTATACTATGACCATTTTTATGACATTTTGAGGCCATACTATACTATGACTTTTTTTGGCCTATTTTGAAGCCTTACTATACTATGACCATTTTTATGACATTTTGAGGCCATACTATACTATGACTTTTTTTGGCCTATTTTGAAGCCTTACTATACTATGACTTTTTTTGACCATTTTGAAGCCTTACTATACTATGACTTTTTTTGGCCTATTTTGAAACCTTACTATACTATGACCATACTATACTATGACTTTTTGAGGCCATACTATACTATGACTTTTTTTGGCCTATTTTGAAGCCTTACTATACTATGACCATACTATACTATGACTTTTTGAGGCCATACTATACTATGACTTTTTTTGGCCTATTTTGAAGCCTTACTATACTATGACTTTTTTTGGCCTATTTTGAAGCCTTAATATACTATGACCATTTTTATGACATTTTGAGGCCATACTATACTATGACTTTTTTTGGCCTATTTTGAAGCCTTACTATACTATGACCATTTTTATGACTTTTTGAGGCCATACTATACTATGACTTTTTTTGACCATTTTGAAGCCTTACTATACTATGACCATACTATACTATGACTTTTTGAGGACATACTATAGTATGACTTTTTTTGGCCTATCTTGTAGCCTTACTATACTATGACCATTTTTATGACTTTTTGAGGCCATACTATACTATGACTTTTTTTGACCATTTTGAAGCCTTACTATACTATGACCATACTATACTATGACTTTTTGAGGCCATACTATACTATGACTTTTTTTGGCCTATTTTGAAGCCTTACTATACTATGACCATTTTTATGACATTTTGAGGCCATACTATACTATGACTTTTTTTGGCCTATTTTGAAGCCTTACTATACTATGACCATTTTTATGACATTTTGAGGCCATACTAAAGTATGACTTTTTTTGGCCTATTTTGAAGCCTTACTATACTATGACCATTTTTATGACTTTTTGAGGCCATACTATACTATGACTTTTTTTGACCATTTTAAAGCCTTACTATACTATGACTTTTTTTGGCCTATTTTGAAGCCTTACTATACTATGACCATACTATACTATGACTTTTGAGGCCATACTATAATATGACTTTTTTTGGCCTATTTTGAAGCCTTACTATACTATGACCATTTTTATGACATTTTGAGGCCATACTATACTGTGACTTTTTTTGGCCTATTTTGAAGCCTTACTATACTATGACTTTTTTTGGCCTATTTTGAAGCCTTACTATACTATGACCATTTTTATGACATTTTGAGGCCATACTATACTATGACTTTTTTTGGCCTATTTTGAAGCCTTACTATACTATGACCATTTTTATGACTTTTTGAGGCCATACTATACTATGACTTTTTTTGACCATTTTGAAGCCTTACTATACTATGACTTTTTTTGGCCTATTTTGAAGCCTTACTATACTATGACCATACTATACTATGACTTTTTGAGGCCATACTATACTATGACTTTTTTTGGCCTATTTTGAAGCCTTACTATACTATGACCATTTTTATGACTTTTTGAGGCCATACTATACTATGACTTTTTTTGGCCTATTTTGAAGCCTTACTATACTATGACTTTTTTTGACCATTTTGAAGCCTTACTATACTATGACTTTTTTTGGCCTATTTTGAAACCTTACTATACTATGACCATACTATACTATGACTTTTTGAGGCCATACTATACTATGACTTTTTTTGGCCTATTTTGAAGCCTTACTATACTATGACCATACTATACTATGACTTTTTGAGGCCATACTATACTATAACTTTTTTTGGCCTATTTTGAAGCCTTAATATACTATGACCATTTTTATGACATTTTGAGGCCATACTATACTATGACTTTTTTTGGCCTATTTTGAAGCCTTACTATACTATGACCATTTTTATGACTTTTTGAGGCCATACTATACTATAACTTTTTTTGGCCTATTTTGAAGCCTTACTATACTATGACCATTTTTATGACATTTTGAGGCCATACTATACTATGACTTTTTTTGGCCTATTTTGAAGCCTTACTATACTATGACCATTTTTATGACTTTTTGAGGCCATACTATACTATGACTTTTTTGGCCTATTTTGAAGCCTTACTATACTATGACCATTTTTATGACATTTTGAGGCCATACTATACTATGACTTTTTTTGGCCTATTTTGAAGCCTTACTATACTATGACCATTTTTATGACTTTTTGAGGCCATACTATACTATGACTTTTTTTGACCATTTTGAAGCCTTACTATACTATGACTTTTTTTTGGCCTATTTTGAAGCCTTACTATACTATGACCATACTATACTATGACTTTTTGAGGCCATACTATACTATGACTTTTTTTGGCCTATTCTGAAGCCTTACTATACTATGACTTTTTTTGACCATTTTGAAGCCTTACTATACTATGACTTTTTTTGGCCTATTTTGAAGCCTTACTATACTATGACCATACTATACTATGACTTTTTGAGGCCATACTATACTATGACTTTTTTTGGCCTATTTTGAAGCCTTACTATACTATGACTTTTTTTGGCCTATTTTGAAGCCTTACTTTACTATGACCATACTATACTATGACTTTTTGAGGCCATACTATACTATGACTTTTTTTGGCCTATTTTGAAGCCTTACTATACTATGACTTTTTTTGGCCTATTTTGAAGCCTTACTATACTATGACCATTTTTATGACATTTTGAGGCCATACTATACTATGACTTTTTTTGGCCTATTTTGAAGCCTTACTATACTATGACCATTTTTATGACTTTTTCAGGCCATACTATACTATAACTTTTTTTGGCCTATTTTGAAGCCTTACTATACTATGACCATTTTTATGACTTTTTGAGGCCATACTATACTATGACTTTTTTTGGCCTATTTTGAAGCCTTACTATACTATGACCATTTTTATGACTTTTTCAGGCCATACTATACTATAACTTTTTTTGGCCTATTTTGAAGCCTTACTATACTATGACCATTTTTATGACATTTTGAGGCCATACTATACTATGACTTTTTTTGGCCTATTTTGAAGCCTTACTATACTATGAACATACTATACTATGACTTTTTGAGGCCATACTATACTATGACTTTTTTTGGCCTATTTTGAAGCCTTACTATACTATGACTTTTTTTGGCCTATTTTGAAGCCTTACTATACTATGACCATTTTTATGACATTTTGAGGCCATACTATACTGTGACTTTTTTTGGCCTATTTTGAAGCCTTACTATACTATGACCATTTTTATGACATTTTGAGGCCATACTAAAGTATGACTTTTTTTGGCCTATTTTGAAGCCTTACTATACTATGACCATACTATACTATGACTTTTTGAGGCCATACTATACTATGACTTTTTTTGGCCTATTTTGAAGCCTTACTATACTCTGACTTTTTTTGGCCTATTTTGAAGCCTTACTATAGTATGACCATTTTTATGACTTTTTGAGACCATACTATACTATGACTTTTTTTGACCATTTTGAAGCCTTACTATACTATGACCATACTATACTATGGCTTTTTGAGGCCATACTATACTATGACTTTTTATGGCCTATTTTGAAGCCTTACTATACTATGACCATTTTTATGACTTTTTGAGGCCATACTATACTATGACTTTTTTTGACCATTTTGAAGCCTTACTATACTATGACCATACTATACTATGACTTTTTGAGGCCATACTATACTATGACTTTTTTTGGCCTATTTTGAAGCCTTACTATACTATGACCATTTTTATGACATTTTGAGGCCATACTATACTATGACTTTTTTTGGCCTATTTTGAAGCCTTACTATACTATGACCATTTTTATGACATTTTGAGGCCATACTAAAGTATGACTTTTTTTGGCCTATTTTGAAGCCTTACTATACTATGACCATTTTTATGACATTTTGAGGCCATACTATACTATGACTTTTTATGGCCTATTTTGAAGCCTTACTATACTATGACCATTTTTATGACTTTTTGAGGCCATACTATACTATGACTTTTTTTGACCATTTTGAAGCCTTACTATACTATGACTTTTTTTGGCCTATTTTGAAGCCTTACTATACTATGACCATACTATACTATGACTTTTGAGGCCATACTATACTATGACTTTTTTTGGCCTATTTTGAAGCCTTACTATACTATGACCATTTTTATGACATTTTGAGGCCATACTATACTGTGACTTTTTTTGGCCTATTTTGAAGCCTTACTATACTATGACTTTTTTTGGCCTATTTTGAAGCCTTACTATACTATGACCATTTTTATGACATTTTGAGGCCATACTATACTATGACTTTTTTTGGCCTATTTTGAAGCCTTACTATACTATGACCATTTTTATGACATTTTGAGGCCATACTATACTATGACTTTTTTTGGCCTATTTTGAAGCCTTACTATACTATGACCATTTTTATGACATTTTGAGGCCATACTATACTATGACTTTTTATGGCCTATTTTGAAGTCTTACTATACTATGACCATTTTTATGACTTTTTGAGGCCATACTATACTATGACTTTTTTTGACCATTTTGAAGCCTTACTATACTATGACTTTTTTTGGCCTATTTTGAAGCCTTACTATACTATGACCATACTACACTATGACTTTTTGAGGCCATACTATACTATGACTTTTTTTGGCCTATTTTGAAGCCTTACTATACTATGACCATTTTTATGACTTTTTGAGGCCATACTATACTATGACTTTTTTTGGCCTATTTTGAAGCCTTACTATACTATGACTTTTTTTGACCATTTTGAAGCCTTACTATACTATGACTTTTTTTGGCCTATTTTGAAACCTTACTATACTATGACCATACTATACTATGACTTTTTGAGGCCATACTATACTATGACTTTTTTTTGGCCTATTTTGAAGCCTTACTATACTATGACCATTTTTATGACATTTTGAGGCCATACTAAAGTATGACTTTTTTTGGCCTATTTTGAAGCCTTACTATACTATGACCATTTTTATGACATTTTGAGGCCATACTATACTATGACTTTTTTTGGCCTATTTTGAAGCCTTACTATACTATGACCATACTATACTATGACTTTTGAGGCCTTACTATACTATGACTTTTTTTGGCCTATTTTGAAGCCTTACTATACTATGACCATTTTTATGACATTTTGAGGCCATACTATACTATGACTTTTTTTGGCCTATTTTGAAGCCTTACTATACTATGACCATTTTTATGACATTTTGAGGCCATACTAAAGTATGACTTTTTTTGGCCTATTTTGAAGCCTTACTATACTATGACCATTTTTATGACATTTTGAGGCCATACTAAAGTATGACTTTTTTTGGCCTATTTTGAAGCCTTACTATACTATGACCATTTTTATGACATTTTGAGGCCATACTATACTATGACTTTTTATGGCCTATTTTGAAGCCTTACTATACTATGACCATTTTTATGACTTTTTGAGGCCATACTATACTATGACTTTTTTTGACCATTTTGAAGCCTTACTATACTATGACTTTTTTTGGCCTATTTTGAAGCCTTACTATACTATGACCATACTATACTATGACTTTTGAGGCCATACTATACTATGACTTTTTTTGGCCTATTTTGAAGCCTTACTATACTATGACCATTTTTATGACATTTTGAGGCCATACTATACTGTGACTTTTTTTGGCCTATTTTGAAGCCTTACTATACTATGACTTTTTTTGGCCTATTTTGAAGCCTTACTATACTATGACCATTTTTATGACATTTTGAGGCCATACTATACTATGACTTTTTTTGGCCTATTTTGAAGCCTTACTATACTATGACCATTTTTATGACATTTTGAGGCCATACTATACTATGACTTTTTTTGGCCTATTTTGAAGCCTTACTATACTATGACCATTTTTATGACATTTTGAGGCCATACTATACTATGACTTTTTATGGCCTATTTTGAAGTCTTACTATACTATGACCATTTTTATGACTTTTTGAGGCCATACTATACTATGACTTTTTTTGACCATTTTGAAGCCTTACTATACTATGACTTTTTTTGGCCTATTTTGAAGCCTTACTATACTATGACCATACTACACTATGACTTTTTGAGGCCATACTATACTATGACTTTTTTTGGCCTATTTTGAAGCCTTACTATACTATGACCATTTTTATGACTTTTTGAGGCCATACTATACTATGACTTTTTTTGGCCTATTTTGAAGCCTTACTATACTGTGACTTTTTTTGACCATTTTGAAGCCTTACTATACTATGACTTTTTTTGGCCTATTTTGAAACCTTACTATACTATGACCATACTATACTATGACTTTTTGAGGCCATACTATACTATGACTTTTTTTTGGCCTATTTTGAAGCCTTACTATACTATGACCATTTTTATGACATTTTGAGGCCATACTAAAGTATGACTTTTTTTGGCCTATTTTGAAGCCTTACTATACTATGACCATTTTTATGACATTTTGAGGCCATACTATACTATGACTTTTTTTGGCCTATTTTGAAGCCTTACTATACTATGACCATTTTTATGACATTTTGAGGCCATACTATACTATGACTTTTTATGGCCTATTTTGAAGCCTTACTATACTATGACCATTTTTATGACTTTTTGAGGCCATACTATACTATGACTTTTTTTGACCATTTTGAAGCCTTACTATACTATGACTTTTTTTGGCCTATTTTGAAGCCTTACTATACTATGACCATACTATACTATGACTTTTGAGGCCATACTATACTATGACTTTTTTTGGCCTATTTTGAAGCCTTACTATACTATGACCATTTTTATGACATTTTGAGGCCATACTATACTGTGACTTTTTTTGGCCTATTTTGAAGCCTTACTATACTATGACCATTTTTATGACATTTTGAGGCCATACTATACTATGACTTTTTTTGGCCTATTTTGAAGCCTTACTATACTATGACCATTTTTATGACATTTTGAGGCCATACTAAAGTATGACTTTTTTTGGCCTATTTTGAAGCCTCACTATACTATGACCATTTTTATGACATTTTGAGGCCATACTATACTATGACTTTTTATGGCCTATTTTGAAGCCTTACTATACTATGACCATTTTTATGACTTTTTGAGGCCATACTATACTATGACTTTTTTTGACCATTTTGAAGCCTTACTATACTATGACTTTTTTTGGCCTATTTTGAAGCCTTACTATACTATGACCATACTATACTATGACTTTTTGAGGACATACTATAGTATGACTTTTTTTGGCCTATCTTGTAGCCTTACTATACTATGACCATTTTTATGACTTTTTGAGGCCATACTATACTATGACTTTTTTTGACCATTTTGAAGCCTTACTATACTATGACCATACTATACTATGACTTTTTGAGGCCATACTATACTATGACTTTTTTTGGCCTATTTTGAAGCCTTACTATACTATGACCATTTTTATGACATTTTGAGGCCATACTAAAGTATGACTTTTTTTGGCCTATTTTGAAGCCTTACTATACTATGACCATACTATACTATGACTTTTGAGGCCATACTATACTATGACTTTTTTTGGCCTATTTTGAAGCCTTACTATACTATGACCATACTATACTATGACTTTTTGAGGCCATACTATACTGTGACTTTTTTTGGCCTATTTTGAAGCCTTACTATACTATAACTTTTTTTGGCCTATTTTGAAGCCTTACTATACTATGACCATTTTTATGACATTTTGAGGCCATACTATACTATGACTTTTTTTGGCCTATTTTGAAGCCTTACTATACTATGACCATTTTTATGACATTTTGAGGCCATACTATACTATGACTTTTTTTGGCCTATTTTGAAGCCTTACTATACTATGACCATTTTTATGACATTTTGAGGCCATACTATACTATGACTTTATATGGCCTATTTTGAAGCCTTACTATACTATGACCATTTTTATGACTTTTTGAGGCCATACTATACTATGACTTTTTTTGACCATTTTGAAGCCTTATTATACTATGACTTTTTTTGGCCTATTTTGAAGCCTTACTATACTATGACCATACTATACTATGACTTTTTGAGGCCATACTATACTATGACTTTTTTTGGCCTATTTTGAAGCCTTACTATACTATGACCATTTTTATGACTTTTTGAGGCCATACTATACTATGACTTTTTTTGGCCTATTTTGAAGCCTTACTATACTATGACTTTTTTTGACCATTTTGAAGCCTTACTATACTATGACTTTTTTTGGCCTATTTTGAAACCTTACTATACTATGACCATACTATACTATGACTTTTTGAGGCCATACTATACTATGACTTTTTTTGGCCTATTTTGAAGCCTTACTATACTATGACCATACTATACTATGACTTTTTGAGGCCATACTATACTATGACTTTTTTTGGCCTATTTTGAAGCCTTACTATACTATGACCATTTTTATGACTTTTTGAGGCCATACTATACTATAACTTTTTTTGGCCTATTTTGAAGCCTTACTATACTATGACCATTTTTATGACATTTTGAGGCCATACTATACTATGACTTTTTTTGGCCTATTTTGAAGCCTAACTATACTATGACCATACTATACTATGACTTTTTGAGGCCATACTATACTATGACTTTTTTTGGCCTATTTTGAAGCCTTACTATACTATGACTTTTTTGGCCTATTTTGAAGCCTTACTATACTATGACCATTTTTATGACATTTTGAGGCCATACTATACTATGACTTTTTTTGACCATTTTGAAGCCTTACTATACTATGACTTTTTTTGACCATTTTGAAGCCTTACTATACTATGACTTTTTTTGGCCTATTTTGAAACCTTACTATACTATGACCATACTATACTATGACTTTTTGAGGCCATACTATACTATGACTTTTTTTGGCCTATTTTGAAGCCTTACTATACTATGACCATACTATACTATGACTTTTTGAGGCCATACTATACTATGACTTTTTTTGGCCTATTTTGAAGCCTTACTATACTATGACTTTTTTTGGCCTATTTTGAAGCCTTAATATACTATGACCATTTTTATGACATTTTGAGGCCATACTATACTATGACTTTTTTTGGCCTATTTTGAAGCCTTACTATACTATGACCATTTTTATGACTTTTTGAGGCCATACTATACTATGACTTTTTTTGACCATTTTGAAGCCTTACTATACTATGACCATACTATACTATGACTTTTTGAGGACATACTATAGTATGACTTTTTTTGGCCTATCTTGTAGCCTTACTATACTATGACCATTTTTATGACTTTTTGAGGCCATACTATACTATGACTTTTTTTGACCATTTTGAAGCCTTACTATACTATGACCATACTATACTATGACTTTTTGAGGCCATACTATACTATGACTTTTTTTGGCCTATTTTGAAGCCTTACTATACTATGACCATTTTTATGACATTTTGAGGCCATACTATACTATGACTTTTTTTGGCCTATTTTGAAGCCTTACTATACTATGACCATTTTTATGACATTTTGAGGCCATACTAAAGTATGACTTTTTTTGGCCTATTTTGAAGCCTTACTATACTATGACCATTTTTATGACTTTTTGAGGCCATACTATACTATGACTTTTTTTGACCATTTTGAAGCCTTACTATACTATGACTTTTTTTGGCCTATTTTGAAGCCTTACTATACTATGACCATACTATACTATGACTTTTGAGGCCATACTATAATATGACTTTTTTTGGCCTATTTTGAAGCCTTACTATACTATGACCATTTTTATGACATTTTGAGGCCATACTATACTGTGACTTTTTTTGGCCTATTTTGAAGCCTTACTATACTATGACTTTTTTTGGCCTATTTTGAAGCCTTACTATACTATGACCATTTTTATGACATTTTGAGGCCATACTATACTATGACTTTATATGGCCTATTTTGAAGCCTTACTATACTATGACCATTTTTATGACTTTTTGAGGCCATACTATACTATGACTTTTTTTGACCATTTTGAAGCCTTACTATACTATGACTTTTTTTGGCCTATTTTGAAGCCTTACTATACTATGACCATACTATACTATGACTTTTTGAGGCCATACTATACTATGACTTTTTTTGGCCTATTTTGAAGCCTTACTATACTATGACTTTTTTTGACCATTTTGAAGCCTTACTATACTATGACTTTTTTTGGCCTATTTTGAAACCTTACTATACTATGACCATACTATACTATGACTTTTTGAGGCCATACTATACTATGACTTTTTTTGGCCTATTTTGAAGCCTTACTATACTATGACCATACTATACTATGACTTTTTGAGGCCATACTATACTATGACTTTTTTTGGCCTATTTTGAAGCCTTACTATACTATGACTTTTTTTGGCCTATTTTGAAGCCTTAATATACTATGACCATTTTTATGACATTTTGAGGCCATACTATACTATGACTTTTTTTGGCCTATTTTGAAGCCTTACTATACTATGACCATTTTTATGACTTTTTGAGGCCATACTATACTATAACTTTTTTTGGCCTATTTTGAAGCCTTACTATACTATGACCATTTTTATGACATTTTGAGGCCATACTATACTATGACTTTTTTTGGCCTATTTTGAAGCCTTACTATACTATGACCATTTTTATGACTTTTTGAGGCCATACTATACTATGACTTTTTTGGCCTATTTTGAAGCCTTACTATACTATGACCATTTTTATGACATTTTGAGGCCATACTATACTATGACTTTTTTTGGCCTATTTTGAAGCCTTACTATACTATGACCATTTTTATGACTTTTTGAGGCCATACTATACTATGACTTTTTTTGACCATTTTGAAGCCTTACTATACTATGACTTTTTTTTGGCCTATTTTGAAGCCTTACTATACTATGACCATACTATACTATGACTTTTTGAGGCCATACTATACTATGACTTTTTTTGGCCTATTCTGAAGCCTTACTATACTATGACTTTTTTTGACCATTTTGAAGCCTTACTATACTATGACTTTTTTTGGCCTATTTTGAAGCCTTACTATACTATGACCATACTATACTATGACTTTTTGAGGCCATACTATACTATGACTTTTTTTGGCCTATTTTGAAGCCTTACTATACTATGACTTTTTTTGGCCTATTTTGAAGCCTTACTATACTATGACCATACTATACTATGACTTTTTGAGGCCATACTATACTATGACTTTTTTTGGCCTATTTTGAAGCCTTACTATACTATGACTTTTTTTGGCCTATTTTGAAGCCTTACTATACTATGACCATTTTTATGACATTTTGAGGCCATACTATACTATGACTTTTTTTGGCCTATTTTGAAGCCTTACTATACTATGACCATTTTTATGACTTTTTCAGGCCATACTATACTATAACTTTTTTTGGCCTATTTTGAAGCCTTACTATACTATGACCATTTTTATGACTTTTTGAGGCCATACTATACTATGACTTTTTTTGGCCTATTTTGAAGCCTTACTATACTATGACCATTTTTATGACTTTTTCAGGCCATACTATACTATAACTTTTTTTGGCCTATTTTGAAGCCTTACTATACTATGACCATTTTTATGACATTTTGAGGCCATACTATACTATGACTTTTTTTGGCCTATTTTGAAGCCTTACTATACTATGAACATACTATACTATGACTTTTTGAGGCCATACTATACTATGACTTTTTTTGGCCTATTTTGAAGCCTTACTATACTATGACTTTTTTTGGCCTATTTTGAAGCCTTACTATACTATGACCATTTTTATGACATTTTGAGGCCATACTAAAGTATGACTTTTTTTGGCCTATTTTGAAGCCTTACTATACTATGACCATTTTTATGACATTTTGAGGCCATACTAAAGTATGACTTTTTTTGGCCTATTTTGAAGCCTTACTATACTATGACCATACTATACTATGACTTTTTGAGGCCATACTATACTATGACTTTTTTTGGCCTATTTTGAAGCCTTACTATACTCTGACTTTTTTTGGCCTATTTTGAAGCCTTACTATAGTATGACCATTTTTATGACTTTTTGAGGCCATACTATACTATGACTTTTTTTGACCATTTTGAAGCCTTACTATACTATGACCATACTATACTATGGCTTTTTGAGGCCATACTATACTATGACTTTTTATGGCCTATTTTGAAGCCTTACTATACTATGACCATTTTTATGACTTTTTGAGGCCATACTATACTATGACTTTTTTTGACCATTTTGAAGCCTTACTATACTATGACCATACTATACTATGACTTTTTGAGGCCATACTATACTATGACTTTTTTTGGCCTATTTTGAAGCCTTACTATACTATGACCATTTTTATGACATTTTGAGGCCATACTATACTATGACTTTTTTTGGCCTATTTTGAAGCCTTACTATACTATGACCATTTTTATGACATTTTGAGGCCATACTAAAGTATGACTTTTTTTGGCCTATTTTGAAGCCTTACTATACTATGACCATTTTTATGACATTTTGAGGCCATACTATACTATGACTTTTTATGGCCTATTTTGAAGCCTTACTATACTATGACCATTTTTATGACTTTTTGAGGCCATACTATACTATGACTTTTTTTGACCATTTTGAAGCCTTACTATACTATGACTTTTTTTGGCCTATTTTGAAGCCTTACTATACTATGACCATACTATACTATGACTTTTGAGGCCATACTATACTATGACTTTTTTTGGCCTATTTTGAAGCCTTACTATACTATGACCATTTTTATGACATTTTGAGGCCATACTATACTGTGACTTTTTTTGGCCTATTTTGAAGCCTTACTATACTATGACTTTTTTTGGCCTATTTTGAAGCCTTACTATACTATGACCATTTTTATGACATTTTGAGGCCATACTATACTATGACTTTTTTTGGCCTATTTTGAAGCCTTACTATACTATGACCATTTTTATGACATTTTGAGGCCATACTATACTATGACTTTTTTTGGCCTATTTTGAAGCCTTACTATACTATGACCATTTTTATGACATTTTGAGGCCATACTATACTATGACTTTTTATGGCCTATTTTGAAGTCTTACTATACTATGACCATTTTTATGACTTTTTGAGGCCATACTATACTATGACTTTTTTTGACCATTTTGAAGCCTTACTATACTATGACTTTTTTTGGCCTATTTTGAAGCCTTACTATACTATGACCATACTACACTATGACTTTTTGAGGCCATACTATACTATGACTTTTTTTGGCCTATTTTGAAGCCTTACTATACTATGACCATTTTTATGACTTTTTGAGGCCATACTATACTATGACTTTTTTTGGCCTATTTTGAAGCCTTACTATACTATGACTTTTTTTGACCATTTTGAAGCCTTACTATACTATGACTTTTTTTGGCCTATTTTGAAACCTTACTATACTATGACCATACTATACTATGACTTTTTGAGGCCATACTATACTATGACTTTTTTTTGGCCTATTTTGAAGCCTTACTATACTATGACCATTTTTATGACATTTTGAGGCCATACTAAAGTATGACTTTTTTTGGCCTATTTTGAAGCCTTACTATACTATGACCATTTTTATGACATTTTGAGGCCATACTATACTATGACTTTTTTTGGCCTATTTTGAAGCCTTACTATACTATGACCATTTTTATGACATTTTGAGGCCATACTATACTATGACTTTTTATGGCCTATTTTGAAGCCTTACTATACTATGACCATTTTTATGACTTTTTGAGGCCATACTATACTATGACTTTTTTTGACCATTTTGAAGCCTTACTATACTATGACTTTTTTTGGCCTATTTTGAAGCCTTACTATACTATGACCATACTATACTATGACTTTTGAGGCCATACTATACTATGACTTTTTTTGGCCTATTTTGAAGCCTTACTATACTATGACCATTTTTATGACATTTTGAGGCCATACTATACTGTGACTTTTTTTGGCCTATTTTGAAGCCTTACTATACTATGACTTTTTTTGGCCTATTTTGAAGCCTTACTATACTATGACCATTTTTATGACATTTTGAGGCCATACTATACTATGACTTTTTTTGGCCTATTTTGAAGCCTTACTATACTATGACCATTTTTATGACATTTTGAGGCCATACTAAAGTATGACTTTTTATGGCCTATTTTGAAGCCTCACTATACTATGACCATTTTTATGACATTTTGAGGCCATACTATACTATGACTTTTTATGGCCTATTTTGAAGCCTTACTATACTATGACCATTTTTATGACTTTTTGAGGCCATACTATACTATGACTTTTTTTGACCATTTTGAAGCCTTACTATACTATGACTTTTTTTGGCCTCTTTTGAAGCCTTACTATACTATGACCATACTATACTATGACTTTTTGAGGACATACTATAGTATGACTTTTTTTGGCCTATCTTGTAGCCTTACTATACTATGACCATTTTTATGACTTTTTGAGGCCATACTATACTATGACTTTTTTTGACCATTTTGAAGCCTTACTATACTATGACCATACTATACTATGACTTTTTGAGGCCATACTATACTATGACTTTTTTTGGCCTATTTTGAAGCCTTACTATACTATGACCATTTTTATGACATTTTGAGGCCATACTAAAGTATGACTTTTTTTGGCCTATTTTGAAGCCTTACTATACTATGACCATTTTTATGACATTTTGAGGCCATACTAAAGTATGACTTTTTTTGGCCTATTTTGAAGCCTTACTATACTATGACCATTTTTATGACATTTTGAGGCCATACTATACTATGACTTTTTTTGGCCTATTTTGAAGCCTTACTATACTATGACCATACTATACTATGACTTTTGAGGCCATACTATACTATGACTTTTTTTGGCCTATTTTGAAGCCTTACTATACTATGACCATACTATACTATGACTTTTTGAGGCCATACTATACTGTGACTTTTTTTGGCCTATTTTGAAGCCTTACTATACTATAACTTTTTTTGGCCTATTTTGAAGCCTTACTATACTATGACCATTTTTATGACATTTTGAGGCCATACTATACTATGACTTTTTTTGGCCTATTTTGAAGCCTTACTATACTATGACCATTTTTATGACATTTTGAGGCCATACTATACTATGACTTTTTTTGGCCTATTTTGAAGCCTTACTATACTATGACCATTTTTATGACATTTTGAGGCCATACTATACTATGACTTTATATGGCCTATTTTGAAGCCTTACTATACTATGACCATTTTTATGACTTTTTGAGGCCATACTATACTATGACTTTTTTTGACCATTTTGAAGCCTTACTATACTATGACTTTTTTTGGCCTATTTTGAAGCCTTACTATACTATGACCATACTATACTATGACTTTTTGAGGCCATACTATACTATGACTTTTTTTGGCCTATTTTGAAGCCTTACTATACTATGACCATTTTTATGACTTTTTGAGGCCATACTATACTATGACTTTTTTTGGCCTATTTTGAAGCCTTACTATACTATGACTTTTTTTGACCATTTTGAAGCCTTACTATACTATGACTTTTTTTGGCCTATTTTGAAACCTTACTATACTATGACCATACTATACTATGACTTTTTGAGGCCATACTATACTATGACTTTTTTTGGCCTATTTTGAAGCCTTACTATACTATGACCATACTATACTATGACTTTTTGAGGCCATACTATACTAGGGCTGGGCGATATGGACCAAAAGTCATATCCCGATATCTTCAGGCTGAATATCGATTTACGATATATATCCCGATATTTTCATCACAAAGTGAGAGCAAATATTCAGTCAAAGTCAAAGCCAAATATGACATGTCACATGTCACGATTAATTTATTTAACCTCTATTTAACAATCAGTTTTTCAACAGAGACCTGGTCGAAATAGCAGCGTAAAACACAAAGTAAAACACCAATAGCCAAGTGTAATATGTGACCAAAGCACTGCATCCTCAGCCACCCATTCAGCTCTGGAAGCGGTGCTGAGAGCTCCGGGTTAGCAGCTTGCTTGGATCAGATCAGATCAGAATCAGAAAAAACTTTATTAATTCCCATAGGGAAATTTTTTGAAGTCACACGAGATAGCAATGAATGCACTCGGGTGCTGAGTCTGTAACCGGGCTATTGCAGAGTGAATGGCGTCACACGCGGTGTTTGGGTTTGCAGAGGGGGGAACATAAACTGCCACCATGATAACATGAGAAAACTCCCTGGGCAGATAATATGGACGAATTCCGACAGCACACAGTTCAGCATCCGGGCCACAGATGCGCTCCTTCACGGTGATGTGAGCGGGGTTACACCACCGATTATTCACCAGAACGGCAAGCCCTCCTCCTTTGCGCTTACCGCTCCTCTGTCGGCACGGACAGTGTGGAAGCCCCTGATGGTAGCGTTATCATCAGGAACATCCTGGTGCAGCCATGTCTCCGTGAAGCACATCACACTACACTCACGATACTCCCTCTGACTCTGGGCCAGCGCCATCAGCTCGTCCATCTTATTTGCGAGGGACCTCACGTTCCCCATGATGATAGAGGGGACACACGGCTTAATACTTCTCCTTTGATGTTTCAGAGCCTCCCTCTTCCTCCGTAACTTTTTGTTTCCTCTGCATCCCCGGTGTGTCTTGCGCCAAATTTCAACAGTGATCTCCTCTTGCCTTGTCAGTGAAAAAGCCGGCTTGAGGTCTAACAGCTGATCCCTGGTGTAAACAATGCGGGCCATGTGGTGTTGTTGCGTCGCTACGCCGAAAAAAAGTAACGCAACGGCAAACAAAAGCCCCAAAAATCTCACAACCCACATGTCTCAGTGTGATGAAAAGAAAGTAATCCAACGTATTAAAGAAAAATAACGAAAAGTGCCTCAAAGATAAGAAAAGTAGAATAAAAGTGAAAGAAAATCGGGAGCTGCCGTAACAGGCTGCACACGTAGTGACGCATGCGCACTGGATGGATCAAGGATCCAAAGTTTGAACTATATCGATATATACGATATGGCCTAATTTCATATCCCATTTAAAAATATATCGATATATCTTTTATATCGATATATCGCCCAGCCCTATACTATACTATGACTTTTTTTGGCCTATTTTGAAGCCTTACTATACTATGACTTTTTTTGGCCTATTTTGAAGCCTTACTATACTATGACCATTTTTATGACTTTTTGAGGCCATACTATACTATAACTTTTTTTGGCCTATTTTGAAGCCTTACTATACTATGACCATTTTTATGACATTTTGAGGCCATACTATACTATGACTTTTTTTGGCCTATTTTGAAGCCTTACTATACTATGACCATTTTTATGACATTTTGAGGCCATACTATACTATGACTTTTTTTGGCCTATTTTGAAGCCTTACTATACTATGACCATTTTTATGACATTTTGAGGCCATACTATACTATGACTTTTTTTGGCCTATTTTGAAGCCTTACTATACTATGACCATACTATACTATGACTTTTTGAGGCCATACTATACTATGACTTTTTTTGGCCTATTTTGAAGCCTTACTATACTATGACTTTTTTGGCCTATTTTGAAGCCTTACTATACTATGACCATTTTTATGACATTTTGAGGCCATACTATACTATGACTTTTTTTGGCCTATTTTGAAGCCTTACTATACTATGACCATTTTTATGACTTTTTGAGGCCATACTATACTATGACTTTTTTTGACCATTTTGAAGCCTTACTATACTATGACTTTTTTTGGCCTATTTTGAAGCCTTACTATACTATGACCATACTATACTATGACTTTTTGTGGCCATACTATACTATGACTTTTTTTGGCCTATTCTGAAGCCTTACTATACTATGACTTTTTTTGACCATTTTGAAGCCTTACTATACTATGACTTTTTTTGGCCTATTTTGACGCCTTACTATACTATGACCATACTATACTATGACTTTTTGAGGCCATACTATACTATGACTTTTTTTGGCCTATTTTGAAGCCTTACTATACTATGACTTTTTTTGGCCTATTTTGAAGCCTTACTATACTATGACCATACTATACTATGACTTTTTGAGGCCATACTATACTACGACTTTTTTTGGCCTATTTTGAAGCCTTACTATACTATGACTTTTTTTGGCCTATTTTGAAGCCTTACTATACTATGACCATTTTTATGACATTTTGAGGCCATACTATACTATGACTTTTTTTGGCCTATTTTGAAGCCTTACTATACTATGACCATACTATACTATGACTTTTTGAGGCCATACTATACTATGACTTTATATGGCCTATTTTGAAGCCTTACTATACTATGACCATTTTTATGACTTTTTGAGGCCATACTATACTATGACTTTTTTTGGCCTATTTTGAAGCCTTACTATACTATGACTTTTTTTGGCCTATTTTGAAGCCTTACTATACTATGACCATTTTTATGACTTTTTGAGGCCATACTATACTATAACTTTTTTTGGCCTATTTTGAAGCCTTACTATACTATGACCATTTTTATGACATTTTGAGGCCATACTATACTATGACTTTTTTTGGCCTATTTTGAAGCCTTACTATACTATGACCATTTTTATGACATTTTGAGGCCATACTATACTATGACTTTTTTTGGCCTATTTTGAAGCCTTACTATACTATGACCATTTTTATGACATTTTGAGGCCATACTATACTATGACTTTTTTTGGCCTATTTTGAAGCCTTACTATACTATGACCATTTTTATGACATTTTGAGGCCATACTATACTATAACTTTTTTTGGCCTATTTTGAAGCCTTACTATACTATGACCATTTTTATGACATTTTGAGGCCATACTATACTATGACTTTTTTTGGCCTATTTTGAAGCCTTACTATACTATGACCATTTTTATGACATTTTGAGGCCATACTAAAGTATGACTTTTTTTGGCCTATTTTGAAGCCTTACTATACTATGAACATACTATACTATGACTTTTTGAGGCCATACTATACTATGACTTTTTTTGGCCTATTTTGAAGCCTTACTATACTATGACTTTTTTTGGCCTATTTTGAAGCCTTACTATACTATGACCATTTTTATGACATTTTGAGGCCATACTAAAGTATGACTTTTTTTGGCCTATTTTGAAGCCTTACTATACTATGACCATTTTTATGACATTTTGAGGCCATACTAAAGTATGACTTTTTTTGGCCTATTTTGAAGCCTTACTATACTATGACCATACTATACTATGACTTTTTGAGGCCATACTATACTATGACTTTTTTTGGCCTATTTTGAAGCCTTACTATACTCTGACTTTTTTTGGCCTATTTTGAAGCCTTACTATAGTATGACCATTTTTATGACTTTTTGAGGCCATACTATACTATGACTTTTTTTGACCATTTTGAAGCCTTACTATACTATGACCATACTATACTATGGCTTTTTGAGGCCATACTATACTATGACTTTTTATGGCCTATTTTGAAGCCTTACTATACTATGACCATTTTTATGACTTTTTGAGGCCATATTATACTATGACTTTTTTTGGCCTATTTTGAAGCCTTAATATACTATGACCATACTATACTATGACTTTTTTTGACCATTTTGAAGCCTTACTATACTATGAAGATACTATACTATGAATTTTTGAGGCCATACTATACTATGACTTTTTTTGGCCTATTTTGAAGCCTTACTATACTATGACTTTTTTTGGCCTATTTTGAAGCCTTACTATACTATGGCCATTTTTATGACATTTTGAGGCCATATTATACTATGACCATTTTTATGACATTTTGAGGACATACTATACTATGACTTTTTTTGGCCTATCTTGAAGCCTTACTATACTATGACCATTTCTATGACATTTTGAGGACATACTATACTATGACTTTTTTTGGCCTTTTTTGAAGCCTTACTATACTATGACTTTTTTTGGCCTATTTTGAAGCCTTACTATACTATGACCATTTTTATGACATTTTGAGGCCATACTATACTATGACTTTTTTTGGCCTTGTTGAAGCCTTACTATACTATGACCATACTATACTATGACTTTTTGAGGCCATACTAAAGTATGACTTTTTTTGGCCTATTTTGAAGCCTTCCTATACTATGACCATACTATACTATGAATTTTTGAGGCCATACTATACTATGACTTTTTTTGGCCTATTTTGAAGCCTTACTATACTATGACCATTTTTATGACATTTTGAGGCCATACTATACTATGACTTTTTTTGGCCTATTTTGAAGCCTTACTATACTATGACCATTTTTATGACATTTTGAGGCCATATTATACTATGACTTTTTTTGGCCTATCTTGAAGCCTTACTATACTATGACCATTTTTATGACATTTTGAGGCCATATTATACTATGACTTTTTTTGGCCTATTTTGAAGCCTTACTATACTATGACTATACTATACTATACTATGACTTTTTGAGGACATACTATACTATGACTTTTTTTGGCCTATTTTGAAGCCTTACTATACTATGACTTTTTTTGGCCTATTTTGAAGCCTTGCTATACTATGACCATTTTTATGACATTTTGAAGCCATACTATACTATGACTTTTTTTGGCCTATCTTGAAGCCTTACTATACTATGACCTTTTTTATGACATTTTGAGGCCATACTATACTCTGACTTTTTTTGGCCTATTTTGAAGCCTTACTATACTATGACCATACTATACTATGACTTTTTGAGGACATACTATAGTATGACTTTTTTTTGGCCTATCTTGAAGCCTTACTATACTATGACCATTTTTATGACATTTTGAAGCCTTACTATACTATGACTTTTTTTGGCCTATTTTGAAACCTTACTATACTATGACCATTTTTATGACATTTTGAGGCCATACTATACTATGACTTTTTTTGGCCTATTTTGAAGCCTTACTATACTATGACCATTTTTATGACATTTTGAGGCCATATTATACTATTACTTTTTTTTTACCTATTTTGAAGCCTTACTATACTATGACCATTTTTATGACATTTTGAGGCCATATTATACTATGACTTTTTTTGGCCTATTTTGAAGCCTTACTATACTATGACCATTTTTATGACATTTTGAGGACATACTATACTATGACTTTTTTTGGCCTATCTTGAAGCCTTACTATACTGTGACCATTTTTATAACATTTTGAGGCTTTACTATGACTTTTTTTGGCCTATTTTGAAGCCTTACTGTACTATGACCATTTTTATGACATTTTGAGGCCATACTATACTATGACTTTTTTTGGCCTATTTTGAAGCCTTACTATACTATGACCATTTTTATGACATTTTGAGGCCATATTATACTATGACTTTTTTTGGCCTATTTTGAAGCCTTAATATACTATGACCATACTATACTATGACTTTTTTTGGCCTATCTTGAAGCCTTACTATACTATGACCATTTTTATGACATTTTGAGGCCAGACTATACTATGACTTTTTTTGGCCTTTTTTGAAGCCTTACTATACTATGACCATTTTTATGACATTTTGAGGCCATATTATACTATGACTTTTTTTGGCCTATTTTGAAGCCTTAATATACTATGACCATACTATACTATGACTTTTTGAGGACATACTATACTATGACTTTTTTTTGGCCTATCTTGAAGCCTTACTATACTATGACCATTTTTATGACATTTTGAGGCCAGACTATACTATGACTTTTTTTGGCCTATCTTGAAGCCTTACTATACTATGACCATTTTTATGACATTTTGAGGCCATACTATACTATGACTTTTTTTGGCCTATTTTGAAGCCTTACTATACTGTGACCATTTTTATGACATTTTGAGGCTTTAGTATACTATGACTTTTTTTGGCCTATTTTGAAGCCTTACTATACTATGACCATTTTTATGACATTTTGAGGCCATACTATACTATGACTTTTTTTGGCCTATTTTGAAGCCTTACTATACTATGACTTTTTTTGGCCTATTTTGAAGCCTTACTATACTATGACCATTTTTATGACATTTTGAGGCCATACTATACTATGACTTTTTTTGGCCTTTTTTGAAGCCTTACTATACTATGACCATACTATACTATGACTTTTTGAGGACATACTATACTATGACTTTTTTTGGCCTATTTTGAAGCCTTACTATACTATGACTTTTTTTGGCCTATTTTGAAGCCTTACTATACTATGACCATTTTTATGACATTTTGAGGCCATACTATACTATGACTTTTTTTGGCCTATCTTGAAGCCTTACTATACTATGACCTTTTTTATGACATTTTGAGGCCATATTATACTATGACTTTTTTTGGCCTATTTTGAAGCCTTACTATACTATGACCATACTATACTATGACTTTTTGAGGACATACTATAGTATGACTTTTTTTTGTCCTATCTTGAAGCCTTACTATACTATGACCATTTTTATGACATTTTGAAGCCTTACTATACTATGACTTTTTTTGGCCTATTTTGAAGCCTTACTATACTATGACCATTTTTATGACATTTTGAGGCCATACTAAAGTATGACTTTTTTTGGCCTATTTTGAAGCCTTACTATACTATGACCATACTATACTATGGCATTTTGAGGCCATACTATACTATGACCATTTTTATGACATTTTGAGGCCAAACTAAAGTATGACTTTTTTTGGCCTATTTTGAAGCCTTACTATACTATGACCATACTATACTATGGCATTTTGAGGCCATACTATACTATGACTTTTTTTGGCCTATTTTGAAGCCTTACTATACTATGACCATACTATACTATGACTTTTTGAGGACATACTATAGTATGACTTTTTTTGGCCTATCTTGAAGTCTTACCATACTATGACCATTTTTATGACATTTTGAGGCCATACTAAAGTATGACTTTTTTTGGCCTATTTTGAAGCCTTACTATACTATGACCATACTATACTATGACTTTTTGAGGCCATACTATACTATGACTTTTTTTGGCCTATTTTGAAGCCTTACTATACTATGACTTTTTTTGGCCTATCTTGAAGCCTTACTATACTATAACCATTTTTATGACATTTTGAGGCCATACTATACTATGACTTTTTTTGGCCTTTTTTGAAGCCTTACTATACTATGACCATACTATACTATGACTTTTTGAGGACATACTATAGTATGACTTTTTTTGGCCTATCTTGAAGTCTTACCATACTATGACCATTTTTATGACATTTTGAGGCCATACTAAAGTATGACTTTTTTTGGCCTATTTTGAAGCCTTACTATACTATGACCATACTATACTATGACTTTTTGAGGCCATACTATACTATGACTTTTTTTGGCCTATTTTGAAGCCTTACTATACTATGACTTTTTTTGGCCTATCTTGAAGCCTTACTATACTATAACCATTTTTATGACATTTTGAGGCCATACTATACTATGACTTTTTTTGGCCTTTTTTGAAGCCTTACTATACTATGACCATACTATACTATGACTCTTTGAGGCCATACTATACTATGACTTTTTTGACCATTTTGAAGCCTTACTATACTATGACCATTTTTATGACATTTTGAGGCCATACTATACTATGACTTTTTGAGGCCATACTATACTATGGCCATTTTAATGACATTTTGAGGCCATACTACACTATGACTTTTTTTGGCCTATTTTGAAGCCTTACTATACTATGACTTTTTTTGGCCTATTTTGAAGCCTTACTATACTATGACCATTTTTATGACATTTTGAGGCCATACTATACTATGACTTTTTTTGGCCTATTTTGAAGCCTTACTATACTATGACTTTTTGAGGACATACTATAGTATGACTTTTTTTTGGCCTATCTTGAAGCCTTACTATACTATGACCATTTTTATGACATTTTGAGGCCATACTATACTATGACCATTTTTATGACATTTTGAGGCCATACTAAAGTATGACTTTTTTTGGCCTATTTTGAAGCCTTACTATACTATGACCATACTATACTATGGCATTTTGAGGCCATACTATACTATGACTTTTTTTGGCCTATTTTGAAGCCTTACTATACTATGACCATACTATACTATGACTTTTTGAGGACATACTATAGTATGACTTTTTTTGGCCTATCTTGAAGTCTTACCATACTATGACCATTTTTATGACATTTTGAGGCCATACTAAAGTATGACTTTTTTTGGCCTATTTTGAAGCCTTACTATACTATGACCATACTATACTATGACTTTTTGAGGCCATACTATACTATGACTTTTTTTGGCCTATTTTGAAGCCTTACTATACTATGACTTTTTTTGGCCTATCTTGAAGCCTTACTATACTATAACCATTTTTATGACATTTTGAGGCCATACTATACTATGACTTTTTTTGGCCTTTTTTGAAGCCTTACTATACTATGACCATACTATACTATGACTTTTTGAGGACATACTATAGTATGACTTTTTTTGGCCTATCTTGAAGTCTTACCATACTATGACCATTTTTATGACATTTTGAGGCCATACTAAAGTATGACTTTTTTTGGCCTATTTTGAAGCCTTACTATACTATGACCATACTATACTATGACTTTTTGAGGCCATACTATACTATGACTTTTTTTGGCCTATTTTGAAGCCTTACTATACTATGACTTTTTTTGGCCTATCTTGAAGCCTTACTATACTATAACCATTTTTATGACATTTTGAGGCCATACTATACTATGACTTTTTTTGGCCTTTTTTGAAGCCTTACTATACTATGACCATACTATACTATGACTCTTTGAGGCCATACTATACTATGACTTTTTTGACCATTTTGAAGCCTTACTATACTATGACCATTTTTATGACATTTTGAGGCCATACTATACTATGACTTTTTGAGGCCATACTATACTATGGCCATTTTAATGACATTTTGAGGCCATACTACACTATGACTTTTTTTGGCCTATTTTGAAGCCTTACTATACTATGACTTTTTTTGGCCTATTTTGAAGCCTTACTATACTATGACCATTTTTATGACATTTTGAGGCCATACTATACTATGACTTTTTTTGGCCTATTTTGAAGCCTTACTATACTATGACTTTTTGAGGACATACTATAGTATGACTTTTTTTTGGCCTATCTTGAAGCCTTACTATACTATGACCATTTTTATGACATTTTGAGGCCATACTATACTATGACCATTTTTATGACATTTTGAGGCCATACTAAAGTATGACTTTTTTTGGCCTATTTTGAAGCCTTACTATACTATGACCATTTTTATGACATTTTGAGGCCATACTATACTATAACTTTTTTTGGTCTATTTTGGAGCCTTACTATACTATGACTATTTTTATGACATTTTGAGGCCATACTAAAGTATGACTTTTTTTGGCCTATTTTGAATCCTTACTATACTATGACCGTTTTTATGACATTTTGAGGCCATATTATATTATGACTTTTTTTGGCCTATTTTGAAGCCTTACTATACTATGACCATACTATACTATGACTTTTTGAGGACATACTATAGTATGACTTTTTTTGGCCTATTTTGAAGCCTTACTATACTATGACCATTTTTATGACATTTTGAGGCCATACTATACTATAACTTTTTTTGGCCTATTTTGAAGCCTTACTATACTATGACCATTTTGAGGCCATACTATACTATGACTTTTTTCGGCATATTTTGAAGACTTACTATACTATGACCATTTTTATGACATTTTGAGGCCATATTATATTATGACTTTTGTTGGCCTATTTTGAAGCCTTACTATACTATGAAGATACTATACTATGAATTTTTGAGGCCATACTATACTATGACTTTTTTTGGCCTATTTTGAAGCCTTACTATACTATGACTTTTTTTGGCCTATTTTGAAGCCTTACTATACTATGGCCATTTTTATGACATTTTGAGGCCATATTATACTATGACCATTTTTATGACATTTTGAGGACATACTATACTATGACTTTTTTTGGCCTTTTTTGAAGCCTTACTATACTATGACTTTTTTTGGCCTATTTTGAAGCCTTACTATACTATGACCATTTTTATGACATTTTGAGGCCATACTATACTATGACTTTTTTTGGCCTATTTTGAAGCCTTACTATAATGACCATTTTTATGACATTTTGAGGCCATACTATACTATGACTTTTTTTGGCCTTGTTGAAGCTTTACTATACTATGACCATACTATACTATGACTTTTTGAGGCCATACTAAAGTATGACTTTTTTTGGCCTATTTTGAAGCCTTCCTATACTATGACCATACTATACTATGAATTTTTGAGGCCATACTATACTATGACTTTTTTTGGCCTATTTTGAAGCCTTACTATACTATGACCATTTTTATGACATTTTGAGGCCATACTATACTATGACTTTTTTTGGCCTATTTTGAAGCCTTACTATACTATGACCATTTTTATGACATTTTGAGGCCATATTATACTATGACTTTTTTTGGCCTATCTTGAAGCCTTACTATACTATGACCATTTTTATGACATTTTGAGGCCAGACTATACTATGACTTTTTTTTGCCTTTTTTGAAGCCTTACTATAGTATGACCATACTATACTATGACTTTTTGAGGACAAACTATACTATGACTTTTTTTGGCCTATTTTGAAGCCTTACTATACTATGACCATTTTTATGACAGTTTGAGGCCATACTAAAGTAGGACTTTTTTTGGCCTATTTTGAAGCCTTACTATACTATGACAATTTTTGGCATATTTTGAGGCCATACTAAAGTATGACTTTTTTTGGCCTATTGTGAAGCCTTACTATACTATGGCGTTTTTTATGAAATTTTGAGGCCTTACTAAAGTGTGACTTTTTTTGGCCTATTTTGAGGCCTTACTGTACTATGACCATTTTTGGCATATTTTGAGGCCATACTAAAGTATGACTTTTTTTGGTCTATATTCAAGCCTTACTAAACTATGACCATTTTTGGCATATTTTGAGGCCATACTAAAGTATGACTTTTTTGGGCCTATTTTGAAGCCTTACTATACAATGGCGTTTTTATGACATTTTGAGGCCATACTAAAGTATGACTTTTTTTGGCCTATTTTGAAGCCTTACTATACTATGACCATTTTTATGACATTTTGAGGCCATACTAAAGTATGACTTTTTTTGGCCTATTTTGAAGCCTTGCTATACTATGACCATACTATACTATGACTTTTTTTGGCCTATCTTGAGGCCTTACAATACTGTGACCATTTTTATGACATTTTGAGGCCATACTATACTATGACTTTTTTTGGCCTATCTTGAAGCCTTACTATACTGTGACCATTTTTATAACATTTTGAGGCTTTACTATGACTTTTTTTGGCCTATTTTGAAACCTTACTGTACTATGACCATTTTTATGACATTTTGAGGCCATACTATACTATGACTTTTTTTGGCCTATTTTGAAACCTTACTATACTATGACCATTTTTAAGACATTTTGAGGCCATATTATACTATGACTTTTTTTGGCCTATTTTGAAGCCTTAATATACTATGACCATACTATACTATGACTTTTTGAGGACATACTATACTATGACCTTTTTTTGGCCTATCTTGAAGCCTTACTATACTATGACCATTTTTATGACATTTTGAGGCCAGACTATACTATGACTTTTTTTGGCCTTTTTTGAAGCCTTACTATACTATGACCATACTTTACTATGACTTTTTGAGGACATACTATACTATGACTTTTTTTGGCCTATTTTGAAGCCTTACTATACTATGACCATTTTTATGACATTTTGAGGCCATACTATACTATGACTTATTTTTTGCCTATTTTGAAGCCTTACTATACTATGACCATACTATACTATGACTTTTTGAGGACATACTATACTATGACTTTTTTTGGCCTATCTTGAAGCCTTACTATACTATGACCATTTTTATGACATTTTGAGGCCATACTATACTATGACTTTTTTTGGCCTATTTTGAAGCCTTACTATACTATGACCATACTATACTATGACTTTTTGAGGACATACTATACTATGACTTTTTTTGGCCTATCTTGAAGCCTTACTATACTATGACCATTTTTATGACATTTTGAGGCCAGACTATACTATGACTTTTTTTGGCCTTTTTTGAAGCCTTACTATACTATGACCATACTATACTATGACTTTTTGAGGACATAGTATACTATGACTTTTTTTTTTGGCCTATCTTGAAGCCTTACTATACTATGACCATTTTTATGACTTTTTGAGGCCATACTATACTATGACTTTTTTTGGCCTATCTTGAAGCCTTACTATACTATGACCATTTTTATGACATTTTGAGAACATACTATACTATGACTTTTTTTTAGCCTATTTTGAAGCCTTACTATACTATGACCATTTTTATGACATTTTGAGGCCATACTATACTATGACTTTTTTTGGCCTATCTTGAAGCCTTACTATACTATGACCATACTATACTATGACTTTTTGAGGACATACTATGCTATGACTTTTTTTGGCCTATCTTGAAGCCTTACTATACTATGACCATTTTTATGACAGTTTGAGGCCATACTAAAGTAGGACTTTTTTTGGCCTATTTTGAAGCCTTACTATACTATGACAATTTTTGGCATATTTTGAGGCCATACTAAAGTATGACTTTTTTTGGCCTATTGTGAAGCCTTACTATACTATGGCGTTTTTTATGAAATTTTGAGGCCATACGACTTTGAGGCCATATGACTTTTTTTGGCCTATTTTGAAGCCTTACTATACTATGGCGTTTTTTATGAAATTTTGAGGCCTTACTAAAGTGTGACTTTTTTTGGCCTATTTTGATGCCTTACTGTACTATGACCATTTTTGGCATATTTTGAGGCCATACTAAAGTATGACTTTTTTTGGTCTATATTCAAGCCTTACTAAACTATGACCATTTTTGGCATATTTTGAGGCCATACTAAAGTATGACTTTTTTGGGCCTATTTTGAAGCCTTACTATACAATGGCGTTTTTATGACATTTTGAGGCCATACTAAAGTATGACTTTTTTTGGCCTATTTTGAAGCCTTACTATACTTTGACCATTTTTATGACATTTTGAGGCCATACTAAAGTATGACTTTTTTTTAGCCTACTTTGAAGCCTTACTATACTATGACCATTTCTGGCATATTTTGAGGCCATACAAAAGTATGACTGTTTTTGGCCTATTTTGAAGCCTTACTATACTATGGCGTTTTGTATGACATTTTGAGGCCATAGTAAAGTGTGGCTTTTTTTGGCCTATTTTGAAGCCTTACTATACTATGACCATTTTTATGACATTTTGAGGCCATACTAAAGTATGACTTTTTTTTTGGCCTATTTTGAGGCCATACTAAAGTATGACTTTTTTTGGCCTATTTTGAAGCCTTACTATACTATGAACATTTTTGGCATATTTTGAGGCCATACTAAAGTGTGACTTTTTTTGGACTATTTTCAAGCCTTACTATACTATGACCATTTTTAAGACAAAAGTTGCTGTAAATTCTCACCAGAACCCAAAATGTTTGTATCATCAGCAAATAAAATAAATTTCAGAGTTTCTGATATTTTACATATGTCGTTGATATAGATGGTAAAGAGTTTGGGGTCTAATACTGACTCTTGTGGTACGCCACAGACAATGTCTAGACATTGCGACTGATACTCTCCCAGCTTCACAAATTGTGTCCTGTTTTTCAAATAACTCCCAACCCACTGCTAACCCCCTAATCCCATAGAGTTCCAATTTTTGTATCAATATTTCATGATTTAAAGTGTCAAATGCCTTTTTTAGATCAACAAATAGCCCACGTGCATATTTCTTTTTATCAATAGAATTTGTGATTTCTTCAGTGAGTTCTGTTAAAGCTTGTGCTGTTGATCGGCTATTTCTGAATCCGTATTGGCTGTCTGAGAGTTAGTTGTGCTTATCTAAGAAGTTCTCGAGTCTATTATTGAAAAGTTTTTCTAATATTTTAGAGAATTGTGAGAGAAGACAGACAGGTCTGTAATTTGTGAAGTGGTGAGTATCTCCAGTTTTGTATAGGGGAATAATTTTGGCTATTTTCATACTATTGGGAAACAGACCAGTTTGAAATGAAAGGTTACAAATATGTGTTAATGGTTTAGAAATACCCACAATCACTTTTTTCACTTTTTTCACTATTTTCATATCTATGTCATTATTGTCTGTGGATGTTTTGTTTTTGCATTTATTAACAATATCCGATATTTCTTTTTCTTCTACAGGTTTAAGAAACATAGTGCTTGGATTTCTTTCTATAAGATTATCATTAGATGCTACTACATTTGAGATTTCTTTAGTTATTGCAGGTCCAACATTTACAAAAAAATGATTAAATTTATTAACCACACCATTCTTGTTATTAATAATCATATTGTTTTCTATAAAGTAATGTAGATATTTAATCTGTCTAGAACCATTTCTAATAATACTATTTAAAATATTTCATGTACCCTTAATATTATGTTTATTATTATCCAGCAAATCATGATAATATGTTTTTTTACAGTTTCTAAAAATATTGGTTAGTTTGTTTTTGTATTTCTTATATTTTCTGCTTCTGTAGTTATGTTTTATAAATTCCCTATAAAGTAAATTTTTCTTTTTGCAGGCATTCTGTAGTCCCTTCGACATCCATTGATTATCTTTATAATTTTTCTTTCCACAGTGTTGTTTAATTGGGCAATTTTTATCATACAGTACTTTGAATATTCTTAAAAAATTCGTCATATGCTTTATTAATGTCACTTTCTTTATATATTCCTTCCCAGTCTTGTGCAAGTAAATCATTTAGTAATGCTACCATGGAATTTTCTGTTCTCACTCTTCTATATTGCGGTATATTGTCATACTTGTTATTCAAATGACTGCAATTATAAATTATAAACACTGGAAGGTGGTCACTGATGTCATTTACTAATAATCCACCTACTGTGTTGTTTTCAATGTCGTTTGTGAGTATATTATCAATCAAAGTTGCACAGTGGGTAGTAATCCGGCTTGGTCTTGTGATTTTAGGGTATAGGCCGATGCTGTATAATGAGTTGATATATTCCTCAGTCATTTTATGATTATTTGGATTCAGCAGATCGATATTAAAGTCACCACAGATGAACATGACCTTGTGTTTTGATATTACAAAGTGTTCCTCCATCCAGTCTTTAAAAATGTCTCTGTTAGACCCATGGTTTCTGTATATACAACTTACAATGACATTTTTCATTTTTTCCATACATATTTCTATTGTAATGCATTCAAGTATATTATCTACCACCATTGACGTCCTTTCAATCACCTTGTAGTTATAGCTCATACCCACATACAGAGCCACACCACCACCTTTTTTATTTTTCCTGCTCATATAAATGAATTCATATCCTTCGAGTTCAAAGTCCATACCCTTTTCATTGGTAATCCAAGTCTCAGATATTGCAATTATGTTAAAAGGTTGTGTGAAATGACTTAGGTATTCCTTAATGCCCTTAAAGTTGGCATACATGCTTCTACTGTTGAAGTGGATTATTGACAGTTTTACAGTTTTGAATGTACTATTATACTGATCATCAGTATAATAATGGCCGTCATTGTTGATATTCAAGAAAAAGTTGTTATCTGGATCAATGTCATTTTCAATGTCCTGTGGTTTATGGTTGGTGTATTGAAAAGTATCTAACTGTAAGTGATCAAAGTCAGCAATTCTATGTTGTAACTGGTTAACTTCAAGAAGTGTGTTAGTTGTATCGGTACACATATTTCAGTCTTAAGTCGGCATACCTTATTCTGAGTATTTGTCCAGATCCTCACTGTTCCTGATGACCATAACCTTGACTTGCTCCGGTGTTCCGTTTAATTTAATGAATATTTTACAGTCCGTGGTCCATGTGTTCTGGATTTTGCCTTGTTTTCTTAGTAAGCGGGCTTTCCTGGCGATTTCGGCGTTTCGTTTAGTCAGATGCTCGTTATTGAAAACGTTGGATCCTTTCAGTTTCCTTCCTGGTTTTAACAGTGCGTTTTTGTATTTTCTGTTTATAAATCGCATGATGATGGTTGAAGTGTTGTAATTTTTCCGGGGCAGAGGGTGACATGCTTCGATGTTGTCAGCACTCACCTCAATCCCCTTGGACTCTAGAAAAGAAAGCACCTGTTGCTCCGCGGAGTTGACATCTTGCTCATTGGCCTCCCCGCCATCGCCCACCTTCGCCGCTTGAGCGTATGTCCGGGGCTTGATTCGGAGCCCAGTTACGATTACATCGTTCATTCTGCTGTACTGCTCCAGCTCAGCCACTCTGCTCTCCAGGTACGCCAGACGCCGGTCTTTTTCGGCGTTGTGGATTCGGAGCGCTTTCACTTCCTCAACCAGGTCAAGGATGGCTTTCTGCTGCCGTTTAACATCAGATATTTACTCTGACATAAAATCCAGCGACCTCTTGATCTCGTCGCCTTCCTCGGCTGTGAGTGCCTTCTTTGGAGGCATGTTGCCAAGTATCAGAGGTCGCTCCCACGGTCAGCTGTTAGCCTTAGCCACCCGCTAGCTAGTTTCCCAACTAGCTAACTAGCACCGTAGTTCAGTCCGTGTTCCAAAATCAGTGTCTCAAACCAGGCAGTGATCAACCGAGAGTGTCAGCAGATAGTCCGATATACGTGATCCAAATTCAGAAGTCAAAATACACAAAACAGTCCGAAGCCAAAATACACCATCCTCAAGCAAGCACCCGCCAAGCAATCGCAATCACAAACAGGAAGTGTCGCAATCCACTTCCTGTCTGTGAAGCCTTCATTTACTTGGACCATTTTTAACCCTTTAATGTCCTTACTAAGAAAAAAGCAAATGAAAAATTATTTCTTTGCATTTTTTATTTCCTTGGGGCCATAATAACAACAATCAAACAAAAAATTTCAACAGACCCCACAGTTTTTAAAATACAGGCCTCAACCAAACGGTTGAGATGTCTGTTCATGGTAAACGTATTAAAATACAAACAAATACCAAAACAGCAGAAAAAGTGCTAACTTTTGGAAAGAATAAACAGCAAACAGTCCATTTTGGGGGGGGGGGGGGGGGGGGCATTAGATCCACTTCACACACCAGTTTCTTGTGGTATGCTGCAAAACAGTTTTTTTTTTTCATTCAAACACAGGAACATTATTATTATCTCAGGATAACACTGCATTTCTAACACTTCATCTTGACACACCTCATCTGTGTGGTGGTGCAACAGCATAAATGTTTTTTGGGGGGTATTAGAGCCACTTTATTTCTCATGGTATGCTTCAAAGCATTTCTGGCTTGCATTCAAACACAGGAAAACATTGCATTTCTGACACTTCCATCTTGACACACCCTTTGGACACAGGTTGAACCGCCCACGCTTGCCACAGTGAAGTGGCCAATGTCCACAGTTGTCATAATGCACATCTGGTTGTGGTTGTGAGGGTCTTGCAGTGTGCCGTTTCTTCTGAGGTGGTGGAGAGCAGGATGATGGTCGGCCAACTTTGGGTGCTGACCTGTTGACTTGCATCAAACTGTGGGCGACTGCCAGGCGGAATCTTTTGAGTGGCATTGGTTTCTCATTCAGTAGGCTGCAATCCCTCTTGTAGACCAGCCAGGAATTTGAGATGCACAGGTCAAGGATGTATCCAAACAGGGGAACATACCATCGCCTTGACTTAGCCGGGGTCTTGTACAGGTGTACCAGCATGTCAGAAAGATCAATGCCTCCCATATGACGACTGTAGGCAGGAATGAGTGATGGGCATGGGACGGTAATCTTTGCATGGGCCTGTTTGCTCCACCTTTTGACAGTTGAAAGAGGCATGATCCCACAGGCATTGCTCAGAAGGTGGCGCATTTGTTGTCATACCATTTCACTGCGATCACCCCTTCAGCAGACCTGTAATCAAAAGCTCCACGTCCTTTCTTCATCAGGTTTTTGTCTGCCATCAAGGTAGCTCCACCGAGGCGGTTTGGTCGGTGCCAATGCACTTGACACCCAAGTTTGCATGCAGCTTCTGGATCAAGTTGAAACTGGTGAAATAGTTGTCAAAGAAGACAACAGAAAGACGTGGCTGTGTTATGGTTTTGCATAATGTTGTCACCACTTTGGCTCCTAGAGGTAGCACCTGCTCCTCCTCACTTAAGGCAACATTGAAGAATGTGGATGCCCCTTGATAGAGCAGTAGGTCATGGATGATGCCAGATGAACTGGCCCGGCAGAACAATTTAAAGCCCCACTTGTCCGGCTTGTTGGCAATATATTGGCGGAGAGTGCCAGCCCTTGTGCCTTTATATGCCACCATGACTTCATCCACACTGTGCTTGTAAGTTGATGGGATCAGGAGACACTGCTCACGAAGCATTTTAAAGAGGGGGCTGATTGCACTGCTGATTATCATTGAAATGAATGAACCAGCACAACAGCTGGAATCTCTTCCTCGGTATGATATCAGCTATTAGTCCAAAACGTGTGTCATGGTGCCAGTAGTCCTCTGTGGCTGGGAAGTTCAACACACCCATGAAGAGCAGTATTGTCAGGAAATCTTCAATCTCTTCAGGGCTAGTCTTGATTGGATCTCCCAACTCTTGAGCAGAGTACAGATTGGTATGATGAGCAATATGTTCAATCATATTGTCAGTGAAGAGCATTTTGAAGTACTGGAAGGGTGTCTTTACAGCCTCAGGGGGTTCAAATCTTGAATCAGGAACGTGGAATTCCTCAATGTCTTCATGCTTCCAGATTCTCCTTGTGCCTTTGTTTGGGCCTAAGGGTGAACTTGGGTCACGTGTATCCTGTGGCTCCTCCAAGGAAACTGTGTTTGGGGTGTTTTTCCCTTTTCTGCACTTCTTACGGGGTGGCAGTGTAGAAGATGTGCTTGTTGAGGCAACCTCCTCCTCATCCATGGAAATGAAGTGTCGCCACTCTCTTCTGCTTGTGTGGGCTGATAATCAGGATCCTCAACTTGGTCATCATCATCGTCACTCTGATCAGCATCAGAGTCTTGAGGATTTTCTGGTATAAGTGCCAAAAAATTGCGTGGCCTTGCACCATAAAAAGATTAAGCATCCATCTATTGTTTGTAAACCAGAAAGAAAAAAGAAAATCACAATTACAAACCATGTACTCTTATAATTCTAATAATATGTTATTATACCAAAATATGTGAATTTTTTATTAGCTGTATTTATTTTTTATGAAAACATTTTTATGAAACATTTATCAAAACATCTCAAAAATTGTCATAATGATAGAATTTCTGATCAAATATTTAATTAATAAAAACATCATTAATTAATCAAAACATTAAATATATGATATTAACAACAGTGAATGTTCATATGTATTTTTTAAATATAAAAAATGTAAATTTATTATCATAGAATCACAACAGTTACCTAAAGTGACAAATCAACCATTTGGTAACGCATGTTTTTAGGTGGAAAAAAAATCTTCTGAAAATATTTTAGCATATATATGATGAAATAACATTAAATGTATCATATTTACAACAAAAAATGATCAGAAGGTTCATATTTCATAGCAAAAAGTTAATTTTATTTACATTAGCTTACTTCGCTAACTTTATTATAGAGTGACAAATCAACAGTTTGGTAGAGCATGTTTATTAGAAAATTATTTCACCCTTATAAGATCTTTTTTTTTTTTTGACTAAGTTACATAATTTTGTTCAGTAAGACCTCAGGTGCTGTAATATGTCAAGAAAATTTGCTTACCTTTGAAATTTTCACCAAATAATGTCCACATGTCTGCCGAGATTTTTTTCTTGTTAACTTCCTGTGAGTAGGCATGCTGGGAAGGCATACAATTTAAAGACACGGTGACATCTAATGGATTTTTTTGGCATAAGATACTTCAACCAAGTGGTAGAGATGGCTCAATCAGGTTGAGTTAAGTTCAACACATTTTTCAATAAGAAACAGTGACTCAAAATGTGCTCTACCAAATGGTTGAGCAGGATGTTAAAGGGTTAAGACATTTTGAGGCCATACTAAAGAATGACTTTTTTTGGCCTATTTTGAAGCCTTTCTATACTATGACCATTTTTAAGACATTTTGAGGCCATACTAAAGAATGACTTTTTTTTGGCCTATTTTGATGCCATACTAAAGTATGACTTTTTTGGCCTATTTTGAAGCCTTACTATACTATGACCATTTTTATGGTATTTTGAGGCCATACTAAAGTATGACTTTTTTTTGGCCTATTTTGAAGCCTTACTATACTATGACCATTTTTGGCATATTTTGAGGCCATACTAAAGTATGACTATTTTGGCCTATTTTGAAGCCTTACTATACTATGGCGTATTTTATGACATTTTGAGGCCATACTAAAGTATGACTTTTTTTGGCCTATTTTCAAGCCTTATTATACTATGACCATTTTTATGACATTTTGAGGCCATACTATACTATGACTTTTTATGGCCTATTTTGAAGCCTTACTATACTATGACCATTTTTATGACTTTTTGAGGCCATACTATACTATGACTTTTTTTGACCATTTTGAAGCCTTACTATACTATGACTTTTTTTGGCCTATTTTGAAGCCTTACTATACTATGACCATACTATACCATGACTTTTTGAGGCCATACTATACTATGACTTTTTTTGGCCTAGAGACACTTGCTGGGGGAACACTTTTAGCCTCTCACACTTAGGCAAATTTTCACTCTCCCAACTCACTTATATTGGGGAAGTTGAAATGCTCATAACTCCGGCACCCTAAGTGTAGTATGGCCTTTAGTATGGCCTCAAAATGTGCCAAAAATGCTCATAGTATAGTAAGGCTTCAAAATAGGCCAAAAAAAGTAATACTTTAGTATGGCCTCAAAATATGCCAAAAACATCATAGTATAGTAAGGCTTCAAAATAGGCCAAAAATGGTCATAGTTTAGTATGGCTTCAAAATGTCATTAAAAATGCCATAGTATAGTAATGCTTCAAAATAGGCCAAAAAAAGTCATACTTTAGTAAGGCCTCAAAATATGCCAAAAATGGTAATAGTATAGTATGGCCTCAAAATATGCCAGAAATGGTCATAGTATAGTAAGGCTTCAAAATAGGCTAAAAAATGTCATACTTTAGTATGGCTTCAAAATATGCCAAAAATGGTCAGAGTATAGAAAGGCTTCAAAATAGGCCAGAAAAAGTCATACTTTAGTATGGCCTCAAAATATGCCAAAAAACATCATAGTATAGTAAGGCCTCAAAATATGCCAAAAAACGTCATAGTATAGTAAGGCTTCAAAATAGGCCAAAAAAAGTCATATTTTAGTATGGCCTCAAAATGTCATAAAAAAACGCCATAGTATAGTAAGGCTTCAAAATAGGCAGAAAAAAGTCATACTTTAGTATGGCCTCAAAATGTGCTAAAAATGGTCAGAGTATAGTAAGGCTTCAAAATAGGCCAAAAAAAGTCATACTTTAGTATGGCCTCAAAATGTCATAAATATGGTCATGGCATAGTAAGGCTTCAAAATAGGCCAAAAAAAGTCATACTTTAGTATGGCCTCAAAATGTGCCAAAAATGGTCAGAGTATAGAAAGGCTTCAAAATAGGCCAGAAAAAGTCATACTTTAGTATGGCCTCAAAATATGCCAAAAAACATCATAGTATAGTAAGGCTTCAAAATAGGCCAAAAAAAGTCATACTTTAGTATGGCCTCAAAATGTCATAAAAAACGCCAAAGTATAGTAAGGCTTCAAAATAGGCCAAAAACAGTCATACTTTAGTATGGCCTCAAAATGCCATAAAAAACGCCATAGTATAGTAAGGCTTCAAAATATGAATAAAAAAGTCATACTTTAGTATGGCTTCAAAATATGCCAAAAATGGTCATAGTATAGTAAGGCTTCAAAATAGGCCAAAAAAAGTCATACTTTAGTATGGCCTCAAAATGTCATAAAAATGGTCATAGTATTGTGAGGCTTCAAAATAGGCCAAAAAAAAGTCATACTTTAGTATAGCCTCAAAATGTCATAAAAAAAATGCCATAGTATAGTAAGGCTTCAAAATAGGCCAGAAAAAGTCATATTTTAGTATGGCTTCAAAATAGGCCAGAAAAAGTCATATTTTAGTATGGCCTCAAAATGTCATAAAAAACGCCATAGTATAGTAAGGCTTCAAAATAGGCAGAAAAAAGTCATACTTTAGTATGGCCTCAAAATGTCATAAATATGGTCATGGCATAGTAAGGCTTCAAAATAAGCCAAAAAAAGTCATACTTTAGTATGGCCTCAAAATGTGCCAAAAATGGTCAGAGTATAGAAAGGCTTCAAAATAGGCCAGAAAAAGTCATACTTTAGTATGGCCTCAAAATGTCATAAAAAACGCCAAAGTATAGTAAGGCTTCAAAATAGGCCAAAAACAGTCATACTTTAGTATGGCCTCAAAATGTCATAAAAAACGCCATAGTATAGTAAGGCTTCAAAATATGAATAAAAAAGTCATACTTTAGTATGGCCTCAAAATATGCCAAAAATGGTCATAGTATAGTAAGGCTTCAAAATAGGCCAAAAAAAGTCATACTTTAGTATGGCCTCAAAATGTCATAAAAATGGTCATAGTATTGTGAGGCTTCAAAATAGGCCAAAAACAGTCATACTTTAGTATGGCCTCAAAATGTCATAAAAAACGCCATAGTATAGTAAGGCTTCAAAATATGAATAAAAAAGTCATACTTTAGTATGGCCTCAAAATATGCCAAAAATGGTCATAGTATAGTAAGGCTTCAAAATAGGCCAAAAAAAGTCATACTTTAGTATGGCCTCAAAATGTCATAAAAATGGTCATAGTATTGTGAGGCTTCAAAATAGGCCAAAAAAAAGTCATACTTTAGTATAGCCTCAAAATGTCATAAAAAAAATGCCATAGTATAGTAAGGCTTCAAAATAGGCCAAAAAAGTCATACTTTAGTATGGCCTCAAAATGTCATAAAAAACGCCATAGTATAGTAAGGCTTCAAAATAGGCAGAAAAAAGTCATACTTTAGTATGGCCTCAAAATGTGCCAAAAATGGTCAGAGTATAGTAAGGCTTCAAAATAGGCCAAAAAAATCATACTTTAGTATGGCCTCAAAATGTCATAAAAATGGTCATAGTATAGTAAGGCTTCAAAATAGGCCAAAAAAAGTCATACTTTAGTATGGCCTCAAAATGTCATAAAAAACGCCAAAGTATAGTAAGGCTTCAAAATAGGCCAAAAACAGTCATACTTTAGTATGGCCTCAAAATGTGCCAAAAATGGTCAGAGTATAGTAAGGCTTCAAAATATGAATAAAAAAGTCATACTTTAGTATGGCCTCAAAATATGCCAAAAATGGTCATAGTATAGTAAGGCTTCAAAATAGGCCAAAAAAAGTCATACTTTAGTATGGCCTCAAAATGTCATAAAAATGGTCATAGTATTGTGAGGCTTCAAAATAGGCCAAAAAAAAGTCATACTTTAGTATAGCCTCAAAATGTCATTAAAAAAATGCCATAGTATAGTAAGGCTTCAAAATAGGCCAAAAAAGTCATACTTTAATATGGCCTCAAAATATGCCAAAAATGGTCATAGTATAGTAAGGCTTGAAAATAGGCCAGAAAAAGTCATACTTTAGTATGGCCTCAAAATATGCCAAAAATGGTCATAGTATAGTAAGGCTTCAAAATAGGCCAAAAAAAGTCATACTTTAGTATGGCCTCAAAATGTCATAAAAATGGTCATAGTATAGTAAGGCTTCAAAATAGGCCGCAAAAGTCATACTTTAGTATGGCCTCAAAATGTCATAAAAATGGTTATAGTATAGTAAGGCGTCAAAATAGGCCGCAAAAAGTCATACTTTAGTATGGCCTCAAAATGTCATAAAAATGGTCATAGTATAGTAAGGCTTCAATAGTATAACCTATTTCCTTTCTGTGTTTGGTTTCCCTCCTTTGTGATTGTCTGCCCCGCCCTGATTTCATTCACCTGTTGTCAATTAGCCTTTGTGTATTAAAGTCTTATTGTTTCCTTTGTCAGTTTGTCTGTGTCTGTACTCAGAGTCTGTGCTGAGCTGATTTCTTTGTCCCAGCCTGTGTTCATGTCAGTGTTTGTTCCATGTTAGTGCCTGCTGTTTTTTTCCCTGTGTTCCTGAATTGTTTCACTCATTGATTTGTTTTGTGTTCTTCTTTGGATTTGTTTCCTTATTCGTCATCAAGTAAGGACTTAAGAGCTTAGGTCGTTTTTCTTTGTAGTTTTTCTCCCTTGTGGATGATTTTTAGTTTCTTAACTTCTGTTTCCTGGCCCTTCTGTTTCCTGGCCTTCATCTAGTGATTTTTGAGTTTAATAAAAAGGGCTTTAATTCACTCTTTAGTCCATCTTGGGGTTCCTGCATTTGGGTCCTCCCCTAGTGTTCTTGGCTGCACAGCAGTGACTTGTAACACAAAGAATGATCAGACAGTTAAATCAACCTCTCTAACACAGTTCCAAAAAAAAAAAAAAAAAAAGTACACATCTTTTTTCTCTCTCTAACACATCCAGAGAAATGAGAGAAATTATCATCTCAATGTAAGAAACCTCTTATAGAAACCTTAAAAAGTATGAGAAATGTTCAGGAAAGCAAAAAGGAAAGAGGAAAGACTTTATGGTAGAGGAGAAAATACAAAATGTTTTTCTCTCGTGTATAATGTGTTAAAATTGGGGGAAATATTTAGAGTGATATACAGTAAACTGCTGCTTTCCATTGTTCCAAACGTTCTCTCCATCTCATCCTCTCTGTCCCTCTCTTCTCTCCTCTCCAGGGTTCTCCCACTCAGCGTTTACCTTTGGTATAGAGAGTCACATCAGCCAGTCCAACATCAATGGTGCTCTGGTTCCCCCTGCTGCCCTCATCAGCATCATCCAGAAGGGTCTGCAGTATGTTGAGGCTGAAGTTAGCATCAATGAGGTGGGATACAAACAACATCATAGAAACTCTTTCCTTCTTTCCTCTTCTGTGTCTGTGAATGTTCTCATTCATCCAGGTCATAGTTCTCTCTTTGAAAATTGAATCGAAGGCAACTGGACTTGTGTTTATCTGGGAAGACGTTTCGCCTCTTATCCAAGGGGCTTCATCAGTTCGAATGCATCGGTCTATCTAGTCCACACTAGTCTGATGTTGTCAGACTAGTGCAGACTAGTGCGGACTAGATTCGAACTGATGAAGCCCCTTGGATAAGAGTTTCCTCTTCTGTGTTTCCTCTCTAACTGGTTCCCTCTCCTGCTCTCCACGATGGAACGTTATTTGACGGGCGGCCCATAGAGTCTCTGTCCCTAATTGACGCGGTGATGCCGGACGTCGTTCAGACGAGGCAGCAGGCCTATCGAGACAAAATGGCCCAGCAGCAGGCGGCTGCTTCGGCTCCAGCATCAGCCACTGGAGGGAGCATCACCGGCAACGCCAAGAATGGAGAGAATACTGCCAACGGGGAGGAGAACAGAGCCCATGCCTTAGCAAGTGAGTAATATGTTTACTTTCAGTTAAAATGTTTGACTTCATTTCATCAAACATTGCATTTAAAAATATATACAATATATATTTATATATTTACATATAAAAATAGATAATATTAAAATCATTTATGACGTAAATCTAAGCTGTTTACTAAGATCCTTCTATTGTCTATTGAAACAGTAAATAATACTTGAGATAGCAGTGAGCTTAGTATTTGTAGAATTGATCACATATAGGATACTTTTAGGATGGACTGAAATATATAAATGACATATGTGTATAAGTATATCTCATCTATACTTTTGAGGGTCGTTGGACAAAGCTTGAGCATTTTTAACACTAACTGATGACTATTGCTCATCCATCTCAAAAAAATACAACACTGGATACAGTGTTGTATCCAGTGCTGCTGCTTATTTTTCTCTGCAAGCTTCATCTCTGCTAAAGTTCGGTACAGGATCATATCAGTCCTATATATTTAGTGTGAACATTCAGAGGAAATGTGGCCTGTGAAAAATGGCTCCAGTATTTACTTTGGTGACTGAGGAGAGAAAGAATTGGCTCAGAATCTGTGCTCACGTTCACTTCTCCCATTGGAGGGAATAAACTCAGGACTTGCCTCCAGGCTAGGGGGCTGGGAAGTGGCCAAACCCAAGTGATGTGGACACAGGAAATGGTTCGAAGGGCGCCGTCTTCTTCCTGGACTTTAGTTAATGTTAGCACTCGTGTGTGACAGGGTTTATACAGTGGCCCTGATGGTCAAATATTTTTCTATGGTCCGGCTGTTGCTGTCCTTTCCTCATTCTGTAGGAAATAGAAGAACAAGATCAGCAGCATAAAACAGAGACATCACGTTTCTATGACAGAGGGAGAGGCCAGGAGCAGGACCAACTCTGATCCAACTCAACAGCAAGTTCATTTATAAACACAGTCAATAATATAGGCCTTGGTCAACAGCTCATCTCTGGATGAAGAATTCAGTTTATTAGTCAGTTGAAATTAATAAAATATTTGAACATCTTAACTTACCTTTTAGTTTGGTGGACATTTGAGTGAGGGGTAAATACATGGTCAGTGGTGCAGCATTTTGTGAGGAAGCCAAAGGGATTTTTTAAATCAAGCTGGAGCGTCCGTCAAGGAAATTTTTTTAATAAGAGAATAAAACAGAAAAATGTACCCAGGCAGACAGACAAAAAAGTGGGGGAGATGAGCTCTTTGTCAGATGTCAGTTACAGAGAGGTTTAATCTGTGTGGTCAATTCTTCCCAAGTCATTGGGAACGCAAGTTGGTGTTGGTTGTCTGTGATTGTTTCTTCTGATCTGTCTAATGTTTCTCTCTGGCTTTGTGACGTCCTGCAGACCCCGGCTGATGTCGCTGATCTGCCTTTCTACAGCCACAGTCTGGAATCACATTACCAGGATCTGACTGGGAACTCAACAGCAGCCAGTCTGCACTGCACTTTCCCATGACGACTTCTCAAGCTAACAGTAAGGCAAGTGGCATAACCCCTTTAGGGGGTGCTCTTTTCTTTGTTTCTCCAGCCCTGTCCTCACCACACACCTGGAGCCAGGTGTGTGGAGGTGGGGTGTGGGTATAGCTGTTGTTTAGGCATGATGGCTCTCAACTTCTGCTCCCAACACACAAATAAGCCTTGATATCAATTTAGAAAATGACACAGCCTATAAAGTCACATCATTATTTTTATAGTTGGAACAATTATGTTGTTTGATCATGGCCCATTATCAAATATTCCCAGACCCAGCACTGGTCCCCAGCCCAGGGGTTGGGAACCTCTGTGGTGAACAGCAGTACATCTGGTGGATGCTGCTGATCTCACAACATTTAGTCTCACTCAGACTCATTTCTCTTTCACCTCCAATTGAATCAAACCCACTGCATAAAAATCATTTAGCTGTGGATTCCTACTGTTGATATGCAGCAGGTCCACTGACTCTGCTATATCTCTGAGGAGTAAAATATATCCCCTCTCTCCCACTGTAAACGCTCCTGCTTTGAAAACGTGCACAGAGAATGAAGCATGCCTCTTTAATTTCATTGTGGTCTGCTGTGCACCACAGAGAGCAGCAGCATGAGGACGTTAACAGGAGGGAGGTTCAAGCTCTTTGAAATCAGTGTTTTATTGGCTTATTAAAGCCATTAAAGTAAATGATGTTTGGTTTCATTAATGTCACTGACATGAGTGCTCTCACTCCATGCTGTTATGTTAGCACCTACACTACACAGCTTTTCTACACACACACAAATAAAAAGTCAGAACTCTTATCAAAATAGATTTTATTCTGGACTTTAGTTTCACTGATCTGACTTAAATGATAACAGATCCATGTGATGAGAGTTGCAAAAAAAATGAAAAAAACAAAAACAAAGCCTTTAAGACCCATGGGAGAGATGCTGTTGGGCTGACATGTTTCTCTGTTATGGCCACACAGAAGCACAAAGAGGCACAGAGGCTGACTTCACCCAGACAGCTGTGTGGCACTGACCTAAGGATGGCATGAACACATCAGAGGAGTTCACCTGTGTCAGGCATCTGCATGAATTTTTGGATTTCATAACTGTTGGCTCAAGTGCTTCAAATACAGGTACGACAAAACACATCATACACAGGATTCAACACAGGAACACATGAACTCTCTGCAACTCCATTAGGAAAAATCTCCAATTTATTACAGGGGATACAAGAGAAAATGCTTGAGTTGTAGTTGTACAAATGTTTGTTGCTCTGGAGGCAGTTTTTGGTTTAATCAAACCTCAGTGAAGTCAAAGTTAAAATTTCAGTGTGCTCACACCTGCAATGTTAAGGTCCAAATCCAATAAAAAAAATAAAAAAAAACATACTGACTTAATTTTTGGCCAATTCCTGATGATTGATCAGTGGGCTTCAGTCAAATATTGCCAGAGAGAACATGGTTCTTTGGTTCCAGCCACTGAGGTGTAGCTCAAATATGGAACTGTATTTGTCTCAGCTGTGTTTGTGTGCCGTGGGACATTTTTATCCCTGAACAGAGGAAAGAGATTTCACATGCACATACATTTTATTTTATGTGCGTTTTTCCTTGGTGACAGGTGATCCTATTAGTGATTGCTTTGGAGATAGAACAGCCAATCAGAAATCACTCACTTTGTCATCCAATTAGCTGAAATGGACGCACACTGTAACACTACCATGTGTTTCTCAAGTGCGCAAGGCAAACCTGAAGGTGCACAAAGCAGACAGACGCTGTGAGCAGGTCTTCAAGGGTCTGAGAACACAGAGCAGAGAATTAGAGAGCGGGCAAGTGAAAAAACACAAAGTGAGAGTTTATTAATGTGCAGCCACACAAACAAACTTACTGAGCAGAGAATAGATTTGTTTCCAAATCAAATTATTCTTTGTCAGATCAAGGTTTGTCTAAAAAATGTTTTTGACTGTGCAGAAAATCTTAAGGGCTGAAAATGTCCCACTGCACACAAATTAGACACCAATATAACTCCACACTCAACCAATGTTAGTAGATTTGCTTCCAGAACAACTTTCTCCACACAACATCTGTACAACTCCCAACTTTGTCCATGAGGAAACAGGGGAGGTAAAAATTCCCTAGAGTCTTGGCTTGATTGAAAAATTTTTATTGAATTTGTCTCATGTGTGAGCCAAGAGGAGTTTCAGGAGAAAGTGGTGTCCTGGGACAAATCTCCCCAAAAAGATTCAAGCAAAAGAAAAGTAAAACATTTCTTTATTAAAACAGACAAATTTAGTGGTAATTTGCTCCTGGGAAAACTCTTCCCAGGCAAGGTGCCTTCAGAATGACAGCTCAGCTCAGTCAGCCTTTACATTACCGGGTCAACCTTTACTATCTGCAACAGCATCAAAGGAACAAGACCAAACCTGTCAAATTTATAGAACCTGTCAATTAAAACTGTGATAAATTCACTGCTTTTCAAATCTACATAGAAATTAGAAAAATGTCACTTTAAATTTGTCTTTAAAAGAGTAGAAAATGTTTTGTCAGGAGGGAACCTCAGAATAAAATGTGGGCAGAGTTTTGGTGAAGAATCAATAATGGAGGTGAGAGGGCCGATGGATTCAAATACATCTGAAGTACAGTTTGTCCTTTTCATTCACCATGACTGTCAGGTCGTGGGGAACAGACTTTTGACCTTTAGCTATTATTTCATGTCTGCTTCGTTTATGTCCTTTAACGCTCCAGTTCCACGCTAGTTAAATGTGGGTGGTTGTGTTATTAAAAGACTGAAAAAATAAAATATCAGCAGATTAAAATCTCAGTCCTGGAGGCAGAGGTACTCTGGAGTATTGATTAATTCACTGTTTGGATTAAATCAGAGGTGTCCAAACTGTTCCACAAAGGGCCGTGTGGCTGCAGGTTTTTGTTCCAACCAATCAAGAGCACACAGTTTGACCAATCAACTGTCTGCAGACTGAGATCAGTTGATTAAATTAGTCAAGTCTGGTGTGCTGCTGCTTGGTTGGAACAAAAACCTGCAGCCACACGGCCCTTTGTGGAAGTTTGGACACCTCTGGATTAAACGCTCAACAGAGCAGAGCCAAGAAACTAAGTTTGCCAAAGTGGAAGCAAAATGGCTAATTTGACTGTTGAAGACAAAACTTTGGTCAAAATATAATGTAAAAGATCTTAATAACAATGACGATCTCCCATTCATTGATGACACAACCCTATTTGTCCCTGTCTCCTACTTCTACAGAGCGTCGTTTGACTCCAGAGTTCGTCTTTGGGATGTGGAGAGAGGCATCTGTATCCACAGGCTGACTAAACACCAAATAGGAGACAGAAAAATACACGTTATTACTTTGGGCAGGTACGACTATTCTGAAGATGAAAGCTTAGCTAAGCCAGCTAGCTTAGCATAGCTACACTGAGGCTGTTTCTTCCTGTTTCCACTGCGCCATATTTACTCCCTGTCATTTTATCTCAGCATTTATATTCTGAAATGTATGATTTATATGGTGCCTAAAAAAAAAATCCCACAAGAAACTATTTTGCTAGCAATCGCACAGTCTGTGTTGCATCTTATAGATGCAAAAATGACTGTGTATCACTATGTCCAAAATCTCTATTTTTGCATATTGAGTTTACAGGAAATTACATGTGTAATGAACAGGGTAGCGATTCTGAACACAGCTTTAGTGTCCTGTCTGTAGTGGAGCTCTACAGTCTGTAATATTAACCATGTCCTTCTGTACTTAGTGGATTTTTCTTTGGCTCTGCCCTCTGTGGTTTAACTGACTGAGATTATTTCTGCCTCCAGAGAATCTGCCATCTGCAATAAGTAAGTAGACACGTTTCACCACACCACCTTAGGCAGTGTGGGTTTGATTTGAGGCCTTTGAGGGTGTCCATGAATCAAGTTAGAAATGTTTTAAGTTTGATATATTCAGTGTAAAGGAGGACACTATCCGGAGTACACCAGCTATTAATGTCAATCTGTATGGTTTTTAGTAAAGGTACAAAAGAACTACTGCAAATGTTACTGGCTGAAAATCTGATGTGAGATGGGACCTGACGTACTGTTGCGTTACCCTAAAACTCACAACATTCAGACAAGTGGAGGGAACAGTCAGCCTCTTTCATTCAGAAATTTCAGTTTCTTCCAGTCAGACAAGTAACAGCTGTGACCGAAGAGTCCAGAGAGGGGAACTGGGGGTAAAACCATCATAGATCAAGTAGTGAGCAAAGGAGCTGTTTTTACAGCATCCAGATGTACATCAGTGTCATTTGCCCAGGTGGATGTACGAGGAGAGTCCCAAGTAAGTTCGTCCTCTGGAGAAGACGACACGTGAATTTTGACCCCCCTCACAAACTGCAGAAACCACAACCGAAATACATGGGGGGGGTGGGGATTGGGGGCTTTAGGCTTGTCACGTTGGTTTGAAATCATGATGAGAACTGTTTGGTGTGCATGTCCGAGTGTATATGTGTATGTGTGTGTATGTACTTCTCCACTTCATAAAACTCTGAGCCCTGCTGCCTCCTCCACAGATAGAAAATATAAAAACATTGAAACAAGAGATCTGAAATTTAAAAAAAACTAAGTGCCATCCTGTTTTATGGTGGAGAAGTTGATATGTCTGCACAATGAGATCCAGCTAGTAACAAAGATCAACACTTTTTTCATTGTTTTTCATTTTGATGACGATGAGCATGGTTTAAAGATCAAAAAAGCAAAATAGCTTCCAAATTTGGTACATATACGGATCTGTAACTTTTTTTTTTCAGTTTTTCTTTTTTTTTCACTGCGTCCCTTCTGCATCTCTGGAAGAGTCTGCACAGATAGAGAGGGGCGCTTCCATCTGCCCGCTTATCCGTCTGTCCGTCCGTCCTTCTGTCCGTCCATCTGTTCATCCCCGTGTCTGGACCTGCTGTGTCGGGTGCTTGTTTCCTGTTCCTGTTTCCTGCTTCCTGTCTGTCGGTGGGTGGGGCCGGAGTCGTAAGCGTGAGCAGTACGCAGGGCAGGCAGGGACAGTCATTTGGCTATGTACACATTCATGGTCGGTCCATGGCTTCCAACAAACAGCAGCACTATTTCCGAAGGTCTAGTACACACACCTGAGGAGGAAGAGCAAAGGCATCGCTCTGATGAGTCAGAGAAAACTATATTGCAATAAAAGCCAGAGACAAGAAGACATGCAGCTAAACAACCAAACTCCTGTGTAGACGTACAGATCCGTCTGATGCGCTGGCTCCCACTTTGTCCCCTGCTGCGTTCCAGCAAACCTCAAAGATTCCCCCTGTCCCTCTGTAACTGTGGACTAAAGCGCCCGTCTGCAGACACGGGGGACACAAGCATTATTTTGACAATATTTTCCAACAAAACCTGCTTGTTTAGTGAACTTAACATGGAATTAAAAGGATGTTCAGACTACTGAGACACATTGTCCCTCCTGTTCTCTTCCTACCTGTGTATTCCAGATGTGCACGCATTTGTCAAAAGAGCCACTGGCCAGATGCCGACCATCGGGGCTGAACGCCACACTGTAGACTGGCTCCTGGTGTTTAGTCAGCGTGTGGATACAGATGCCTCTCTCCACGTCCCAAAGACGAACTGTGGAGTCAAACGATGCACTGTGGAAGTAGGAGACAGGGACAAACGGTGTTATGGGAGCTTTGCTGCTGAACCGAGACACACATACAATACAACAACCAACAGACTGACAAAAGATATCTCAAAAAGTTTACTGTGCAGAAACGTGCACAGATGTCAGATTGTATGACATAATTAAAACCTTAATATTTTCAAGTAGTCGTCAAAAATAATAAAGTCAAACAAAACAATAAAATACTGTCACAGCATTGTTTTAATGGGTCACAACATCAGGTACAGGTCAGAGTGTACCCATCCTCCCAACGACCCTCAAAAGTATGAACGGTAAAGCTCATGGACCACAATGTTCAAATTCTCAACACGTATTAACTGCAACATTTTGTCTTTCTCTGTGAGACAAAGGGACAGCCCTGGTCCCAAATTAAATTTATTAGCTAGCTCATTAACCAGTAGGCTAACTGACTAATGCACGTGATGTTAACATTCAGCTACAAACTGGTGTGTACAGTAAATTAAAAAAGGCCAGAGTGTATTTATTTCCTTCTCAGGTATCTAATTAGCTACCATTACTGATGATGCGTTGTTTATAACACACACAGACACACACCTGGCTAGCATGAGGTTAGCGCTGGGATTGTTGGTTCCAGGGCCGGTGGGACTCCATTTGATGGTGTAGATTTCTTTACTGTGGGCCTGCAGGTCATGGACACACGAGTCCTGCTTCATACTCCAGATCTGAAAACACACAAACCCCAAGGCAAAGATGAACTATTTCCTCCTGCACTTTGACTGATTATCAAGCTGCAGGTGTATTAACATGCAGCCTGCAACACACACAGCAATTACAGTTACACAGGTTAGTGTACAAGATGCCCAATGTTTCACCAGGTTCAGTTCTCAGCTCACCTTCAGCGTCATGTCATCTGAGCAGGAGGCTAGCAGGTTCCCTGTGGGATCCCACTTGATTGCGTTTACTTCATTCTGAAGAGAGAGAAGGGAGAGATGAAGGGGTGTACAGTCTGTTGTGTGTTTGTGCTGCCCAGCCTTCCTCCAAGGATCCCATTTATAATGAAGGCGTAACTAAAGGCCAAAATGCCAACGTGATACTTACAAATACCTTCATCTAAACCAGTTTACACTAACTGTTCATTTGATCAGTGACAGTAGATGTTTTCATTGTCCTTTGGGTGCTTTTCACAACAATAATGATGAGGGACTATATATGCACACTACATATGCACACACACATGCAAACAAACCACTTACTGTGTGTCCCTGGAATGTTTTAATGGGTCTGTCCTGTCCTAGTTTACAGACATGGATGCACATGTCTGTACTACAGGAGGCAAACGTATTGTTGCTTTGCCAATCCACGTCTAGTGCTGGAGCTGTGAGAGAGGACCAGAGGGACGTTAGCAAGGAGGAAACTTACTGTGAGACATTACAGCCAGGTTTACAGCTAATACAACACTACATAACCAGTCACAGGGACAGCAGTGAACATGCTTTTGTACCTGAATGGAAGGGAAACTGTTGTTTGGCTTCTCCTGTGTGGGCGTCCCATATGATTGTTGTCTGGGAGGATACATGTCCATGGACAATTAGTCAAAGACATTATGCAGAAGTTTTTATGTGTTAACTTCTGAGCAACATGAGCAGGTTTAAATAACAGATCCTGGTTTACCTTGTCTACTCCTGCACTCAGGATAAAATTGCCTTTTTTATTCCACTTGAGGGCAAAGATGGGACCTTTGTGTTGGCCAAGTGTACTGGCCAGGTTACCTATGGAGCACAACACACACAAAGGAAACACAGTCTATAAATATTACATTTGAAACAAGTGTAACAAGAAGCCACCGAGGCTCTAAGTGGCATGTTTTGACTCCTGATTCAGTGGCAGTATGCAAACCTGCCTGTAGGTGGCAGCAGTGTACAAGGATTAACTGAGCCATGTGGTGTCCATGCTGTGGTACAGGTGTAGCAACGACTTATAGCATCAAGAAACACCACATTCATAACTGGGATTTCCATGGCAATACTTGTTAGTTTTTAATACTCTGCAGTTTTCAAATATTTATAAGAAAATACACTTTTATATTCCTAAGAACTGAAAATTCAAAAAACATTTCCCTCCAAACATCCTGTGATATCTCAGGGTTTCTTTTGATTAAACAGCACATGCTCGTGTTGATTGACAAGTTGAAGTCATCTTACCGTCCTTCGTCCATATTCTAGCAAATCCATCATAGGAGCCTGTTGCTAACAGTGTGCCCTCACTCTGTCAGAGACAAAGAGTGAGACAGTCAGTGTTGTGTATGTGTGTGTCAGACAGATGTATTTTTCTGCAGAGCCACTTCAGACACGTTTACAGAGCCATGTTGTGTTTTTCAGCTGCACCGTGTTTGTGTAAAGATTCCAGGCTGAATGAACATTTGCTGTGATTCAGCTGCTTTCATAAGGGAGGCCTATGTTTTCCATCAGCGTGGACGCTTTCCAGGAAATTTTTGCCTCTGCCCTTGGCTCAGTTTTCCAGCCCACTGGCTGAACTGGATGAAAATCTCTCTCTCTGATCCTCCTCTGTTAGATATCATCACAGGTTATGTTCAGTGCTCACTGGGAGCCCCTCTGTGATGGAAGCATCAGTTGTAATTTGCCTTCTAGGTGTAGACGGCACTGTACATGCATGGTGTTTACATGTTTTGTTGTTGTTTTTTGTGTTCTGTTCATATGGCAAAGTCAAAGAATTTTGTGAACACTGAAGTATAATCCAGTACAAAATGTCTGAAACAGCACTTTGACTCCCACAACTTTCCACACAGCCACGCTGGGTGACTCATGTTACATCATGCGTATGTGCACGCGTGTGTTTGTGTCCTTACATTCCAGTCTAGCGAGGTGACATCTTTGTTGCTGGGGACATCCTGTCCTCCCTCTCGTATGCAGTGTCTCAGGACCAGCTGTGTGGAGCTGCTTGTACTGTTCTCACTCAGGTTCCAGATACGAGCCGTCGAATCACCAGACCTGAAGCCAACACAGAGACATTTCAGCGACTGTCCGTCCAGAACAACATTAGGCTAATGTCCACCTATTAGTCTAACTGACAGTCATGTAAGTTGTAGCAGTGAGATAATAAACTTTGCTTGAAATCTTCAAGAAAACAGAATTGCACAAAACATTAATAATCATAATACCATATCACTGAAAGTCAATTAATAAATCAATGGGAAAAACAACAGTAATATATCACTTCAGTCAATTATCAAGCAAAGATATCAAACATTTGCTAATTCCAATTTCCGCCTGCTTCCCTCTGCTTTAAAGCACTGAAAACAGAACAATAAAACACAAGCAACAGATTAATCAATAATCTACATAATCGTCTCTTGCAGCTCTAGATAACACTGAAGCCCCAGCAGCTGAATAATTTCTCTGGCAGACTTGGCTTTTCTAGTACTCAAGGTAGAAAAGCACAGAATGAGCTGCATTAAACTGACTGTTTTATTTATAAAAAGTAAGAGACCAGGGTGCCAGGAGAAAGGTAGGCGAGCGAGGGTGACTCACCCTGATGCCAGCAGGTCGCTGACTGGATTCCAGGCACAGATGAAGACCTCTGACTCGTGTCCTCTCAAGACCATGGCCTTGTTCTGAGGGATCTCCACATCCCCGTCCACCTCCATTAGATCTGCGTGGTTGTCTGACAGGTAGCACACAGTGAGGAAGAATATCAAGATACCAAGGCAGGAATATCTCGACAGTCTGCTGTCATCAGCCTCTTGTAAATCACTGTAAATGAGTGGTCTACACTAACCAGGATATGACATGTAATATGTCATAAATGATTTAAATATGATCTATTTTTATATGTAAATATATATTTATATTGTATATATTTTTAAATGTAGTTTGATGAAATGAAGTCAAACATATTTTAACTGAAAGTTCATTTGAAAAGAATTTGTCAAACTACTATTCCACGGGTCAAAGATGAACTTTGATGCTTAATAAAAATAAGAAGAAAAGAAGAAAAGAAGCTTGGTCATCACTGCATGTCCTTTTAAATCAGTAAACATATTACTCACTTGCTAAGGCATGGGCTCCGTTCTCCTCCCCGTTGGCAGTATTCTCTCCATTCTTGGCATTGCCGGTGATGCTCCCTCCAGTGGCTGATGCTGGAGCCGAAGCGGCCGCTTGCTGCTGGGCCATTTTGTCCCGATAGGCCTGCTGCCTCGTCTGAACGACGTCCGGCATCACCGCGTCAATTAGGGACAGAGACTCTATGGGCCGTCCGTCAAATAACGTTCCATCCTAGAAAGCAGGAGAGGGAACCAGTTAGAGAGGAAACACAAAAGAGGAAAGAAGGAAAGAGTTTCTATGATGTTGTTTGTATCCCACCTCATTGATGCTGACTTCAGCCTCAACGTACTGCAGACCCTTCTGGATGATGCTGATGAGGGCAGCAGGGGGAACCAGAGCACCATTGATGTTGGACTGGCTGATGTGACTCTCTATACCAAAGGTAAACGCTGAGTGGGAGAACCCTGGAGAGGAGGAGAGAAGAGAGGGACAGAGAGGGTGAGATGGAGAGAACGTTTGGAACAATGGAAAGCAGCAGTTTACTGTATATCACTCTAAATCTTATTTCCCCCAATTTTAACACAACATGATACATAAGAGAAAAACATTTTGTATTTTCTCGTCTACCATAAAGTCGTCTTTCTGCTCGCTCACCACTGCCTCTTTCCTTTTTGCTTTCCTGAGCATTTCATACTTTCTGAGGTTTTTATAAAAGAGTTTTCTGATATTGCCTCCGGCATTACATACATACATACATACATACATACATAACTGAACTGAACGCTCAATGTCACACTTCACAGTGTTACTCCACTGCTTACAATGCAGTTAAGTGCTCTGATCCTCGTGGGTCTCTTAATGCAATGTGACATTTAAAATGTATTCAATAAATAAATGGCATAAGCAAATCCATACAGTGCTGTACATCTCTCCCTGTGTGTTAATATCAGTTAAGCTGTCCAACGTTTCATGATGATTTTAATCAGTAAACAGAACATGACCAAACTGGCTTAGACACAGATTCGTTTTACTCAAAATGACCAAACTCATGTTCAGCGACTGGCTGCAGATGGTGAGAACAGGATCTACGTCGCACTGAAGAGTTTATGAAAGTCAAAAGAACAATTTCACAAACTGTACCAGCTGAGCACAGACCCAGTTTTAAAAAGGCAGACATCTATGAAAAAGGCACAGTGTGAAAACATGCCAAGGCCATCTACGTATGGGTTCAGTGCCGTTTATCTTCTCTTCACTATGTTCTGCCTTTCATACAACAAGCTGACCCACACCCACTGTGTTGTGTATACACAAAGACCAAGCTGATATAACAAACTAACATGCAGCTTTCAGGTGCCTGTGGGACATACTTCTATTGCAGTTATTCAGAGGTTTCTTAAGTTTTCCACAGATCAGATTTGTCTTGCAGGAGTAATGACTCATGGGCTTATAATTTGGACCTTCCATACTTTCAAACCAAAACATTGTTTGGTTAATTAATAACATAACTGCTTTCAACATGATGCTGCCAGCTGATGTTCACAGTCTGACCAAAAAAATGAAAAACAAAAAGACACTGGGTGTAAGAAGCAGGTTGGCAGGAAAGCTAACCACTAATAAACCTGAACTACCAATATGTTAATCCCCATATAACAGTGTGCTCTAATGCAATCACAGCTGATTCAGCAGAGCAGCGGCTGAACATTTTAAATAAGAAAAATGCAGACGTGCTGAATGTAAGGACTCCAGAGGATACCTGACTCCTGTAGGTATCTGTAGACCAGGAAGTTGACCTCATCACTGCTAATGCTCATCTTTACTCCTGTTACACCATGAGGTCAGCACGCACACACCTAACCTGAAAAACAGAGAGACAGAGAGAGAGAGGGGGGGGGGGGGGGGTACATCAGTGGAGGGAAATACTCACCATCAACACTGCTGCTCAACAAAGATGACACACAGACACAATAAATGTAACCACGGTAGAATAAAGACAAGTTTCTTGAAGTCTGAACATCAGAGCGTCAGCAGTTTTCACCATCAACCTGTTTCAGTTTCAGCCAAGATAACTGGCCACTGCAGAGACTGTGGAGAAACAGAAACAGCTGCTGGGCTCAGAAAATGTGCGTTACTGCAGATGTAAATGTACACAGAATGGATTGGCCAGATTACGTCTGGGGGTAGTTTGGCTTGCACTGTGACCTGATCTCAGCCAGGTGTAAATCCAATGTGTGTGAACACATTCTTCAAATTAAAAAAAAAAGTCTACCCAACAACTTGAAAAGTCACCTAACTCCACCTCTTCCTGCCATCGCAAGCAAGACTAGACAGAAGCTCTGCACACGCCCTTTCTCAGCAAAGACAATAAAAGCAGAGCCCACACAGAAGCATCATTTCAGGTTACTGTAGAGGGAACTGGCAGAGGGTTACGAGGCCGCTGAGCTAACACTACTACCAGCAAGGTTCTCGAATAACTCTGCACACTAACACTGTAAAATCTGAACCATCCACAGTTTACGGTTATATCACAACTGTCACAAAAGAAGATAAAATGATTATTGTTTTGATAAGTTTCCAGTATTATAAACCGCTGTGCAGTGTTTTGGTATCAGCCTTCAAGCCTTTAAGCTTGTGGATTTTTCACTCAGACTGGATCGTATTTCATCGTCTCACCAGTAGCAGCAACACATCCCCACCAACCAAACTCCTCTGCATTTTTGGCTGGACCATGACAACAGGGCCATCCCTATAAACACAAATGTCTGACGCTAACTGACTGACTAAGTGACAAAGTTACACCATTCAAGTGTTGGAGTTTCCCCATAGGCCGTTGCTTTTTCAAAGTGAATTGGTGTGAGCAGTTTATATTACATCATCGGGGGGCTTTACAGGCAGCGTTGCCAACTCAGCATCTTTGTAGCTTGATTTACTAAATTTTCAGCCCCTTTTAGGGACTTTCTTAACAGAAAAAAAGATATCTGGCAACTTTTTGGACAAAACCTAGGTACTTTTAATTAGGCAATACTAGCAAAGAGAGTTCTCTCAGTGTTGCTGAGCTTCTAACTTTCACTCTGATCATTTTACAAGTAGATATAGCTGAAATCACAGCAGAGCTGGGGTCTGTAACTTATGTGTGTGGTGATTTTGGCAGATGACACTCGTTATAAAATCAGGATTTTAGGAGCAGCTTGGAAATGGCTTGAAAGTGACAGCTGGTTAACATGTATCTTAATGGGCTGTGTTTCAGTCACTGTTTCATACTTGTTTTGTTGTCTGACAACAGAAACAGAAAACCATGTAAATCAGAACAGCTTTATTGGGAATTCAGCTGTATGAAATCACTGTATATGTGAGGACGGAGAGAAAAAGAGAAGCAAACACATAAAGGGCTGAAACCAGCTCATACTAGGCAGAAGGCAAATACGACATGATGACTTTCCTTTGGAAGCAGCTGTTTACAGTGGTGTCCTCAGTTTCCCAAACTGACCATATAAGATCCAGCCATATGCCAGTTTTTGACCTAGTCTCGTTTGAAGCACGGTTGTTTTCAGTTTGAACATCCGCAAGTAAGATTAGCCTTTCTAACAAGGCTACCAAAATGTAGCCAACAGATGCAATTAGCTACCTCTGCCTGTCATTACCCAGCATCCAACTACTGATCAGATGTTAATAGTAGGTTGAAATGGGTTGGAATTTTCCGGTTTCAGTGGGGAGCAGGTTGACAGTAAATACTGCCATAATACATGAGGTACATTGCTGTTGAAATGCTACAACATTTTGATGAGCTTACACTCTGTCATCTGTGTTTCCCACATGAACCAACCACATGCTGGCTGTATGCTGGTGTGTGGTACATATACTTTCCAGAAGGTAAGTCAATTGGAGATTTTTGTAACACCAAAGTCCTCAGCAGTTCCTTAACCCAAGAACACTGAACTTCTCTTGTGTTAACATATAGTATTTCGCTCCTTCAGGTAAAGCCTGCGCGCCGAGCTGCTCCTGCTCCACCTGACCACTTATTTATCTTTAAATGCACTAATTTGGCTTCCAATCCACTACAAACTGGAAAATACGAGAATGAAAGAAACCTCCAGGACTGTGATGCCTCATCTCTCATGACTTCTTGCATGTGGATTCAAGCACACGGCGGGGGATCATGATTCAACATTGCTTTTGTCTGCGGTTTCATAAACCAAAAGGATTAAGAACTACAACTTTAAAAACACTCAGAGAGCCAGAGAGCTGATTCCAAATAAGGACCAGCTCAAAGCCCATTTCCCCTGAGAATAATCAGCCATGTAATGCCTGGAGCTCAGTGTCTGCAGCCCCCCTCTCCCAGGAGAAGCAGGCTTTCTGTGCATTTAATGGCATTTAAGTGGATGAAATACTGTCTCCTGGGTACTGTGAGCACTAGGTTACATTTCATTTCCCAGGACGTTAGATTTTCGTTGTCTGGCACAGGAAAACGTTTAGCATGACCCATGGCCTTAGCACCAGACTAACAAACCGGGGGTGGGGGTGCTCAGGATCAGGCAGTGTCAACAAATACTGGTCAACAAACTGTAGAATTTCACACAGGTAATAAGAGGAGATGATTAGTTTAGACTGACAGTTTTGCTAATCCTGTGTACTCTAGTCAAGACAGAGCAAAAACAACAACCAAAGCCACAATAAAGACCGAGGCAGCTGACTCAGAGCCAGTTGCATCACCTTCATTGGAGAATAAGGCTGCCGTGGCTGAGTTGTTTGGGGATCTGCTCATGACTCAGGAGACAGCAACAACCCTGTGGCCAAGACAGCAGAAGAAGAGGTGATGCTGTTCTCTGGCATGTTGGCTCTAAGTAGACACTTATCTGTGCCTGGACCACGCTGTCTCTAGTGAGAGTGGAGTGTGTTTTCCATGGAGACAGCTGTCAGTGAGCAGATTGTTCTGAGGGTCAAATGTACAGTGCACAGACAAAATAATGCAAACCACCTTGACTAAGACTTTCACTGCTACGATAGCAGCCCGGTGCTAACTGGCAAAACTCTGTCATGCTGACATGAGCTGTTACTACCACCCTGGCATTGCAGACATGCTGTACTCTAAATTAGGCCTATTACTAAATCATAAGCAGCTGTCGGGCTGCTTTCACTTCCAGTTTACAACAGCTCCATACTGCAAACACTGCAGCGGCCTGCTAACTTCAAAACATGCAACACCCCTGCACTGTGTGGTTACTGTGTGTCTATGGCATAAATGTACAACGCTCACTGTTGAAAATATAAGAGCAGAGCAAAAATAAACTGTCTGAGAGTATGCTCAGTGACTGGCTCTGATACTCACATCTTGACATCTCTAGTCACACCTCTACAGAAATAGACACATAAAGTGAACAGAAAAATAAAAATCTTTACACTGTAATACAGTGCAGTTTTTGAGACAATTGGTTGTAATGTTGTACTACACTGCATTACGTGTGAAATATCACAAAACTATTTTAACGTGATGCTGTCCAATACAATTTCACATCAAACTAACACGCCTTAACAATCAACAACTCACATTTAACCAAATTCATCTCACATAACTCTAGTTATATAGTGACATTTACATCAAAGGACAGAAACTCTGCACCGAAACTGATACAACTGACATTTTACAGTTGAGCTGGCAGCTGTTAAAAAGCAGCTACTATTCTTCATCCTACTATTATTATTCATAATATTATTATTATTCGTCCCACTTCGTCCTACTATTACTGCGCATGGGAAAAACCAGGCAAAAGAAAGATGGTTGCAGAGTCATTCTGGGCTCATGGACAACATGTTCAAAAGTGTGTGACAAATTGTTAACTAGAAAACCACAAGGAGACAAAACAGGGCGGTAAGCTCTCGTTCTAAGGCCTAAGGCATATCTCACAAATTCTTCCTTCCTCTCTATTGATCTATTAGTCAATCACTTGACTTGACTTGACTTGACTTGTCTGTCTGTCTGTGTGTGTCTGGGCTACCAGCTAACCGGCTCGAAGGCAGGAAGGCTTGACACATGGTTTTACAACGTGTCTGTAGCTTGCTACAGGCTTAAATCACTCAATAGAATGTACGATGTACAATTATGCCCTGTAATTTAAAACAACCGCACCCACACTACAAAGACACACAACTTTAAGGCCCAATGCTCACATTTCAGCAGTTCTAATTAAGACACTTTGTTTTTTCTGAATTTGAGCTTCCATTAGTAACATTATAAAATTTGTGGAGTCATAACTGGACATGAAGACTTCCATTTTAATGATCAGTATCTATTTGTAGATTTTTTTTTTTTGGGTGATAACAGCAATTTTCAAGGTATGAAAATCCCGGGATTCCCGGTGTGAGAGGTGAGGTGCAGCAGCGTGTACTGCTATTTTCCAAAGTGTATTCTTCATTAAACAATTACCAGAAGAGTCAGAAATGTTAGACTTCCACATATTGAAGTTTTGAATATCTTAAATGAGCAAACTGTCGAATGGATTAAGATTATTTCTATTCGAAGACAAATCATCGTATTTCAAAAATTTTCAGTAGTCATGGTATTGGTATTTGAGAGCGTGAATCTCAGACACATGGAGTTTCTAGACAGTCTATTTATCTAGACATTAGTCAGGATGAATTTCAGTAACTCTAAATTTTATTTAATGTTCTGTGATGGCCAGTTCCAAGTGCATTTAGGCAACAGAACGAACAGGAATTTATCTGAACCAAACACAGCAACAGCTGATTTAAATAATCCACTTATAGCAGAAAAGGAGACGGAGTGTTAAGTAAAATCACTGATGTTGTGTCTGGTTGAAATGATGACCTGCAGATCATTCAGAGCCTCTGTTTAAATCCCATCTGACAGCAGCAGTGCCTCTGGAGGACCTCAGGTTTGTTAACAGCCACATGTAATTCCCTCCACCACCATCCCACTGCAGTGGCACTGTGGAGCCACCAGCTGCAGCCAGGATCCTCTGTGTTGACAGTGTGAGAGAATAGAGGGGGGATGGGAGAAGAGATGGGAATTTCTGTCTCTGCATTTCTTCCCTCCTCTCTCTCCCTCTGGCTCTCACTCTCTCTCTCTCCCCAGTTTGCCACTGACTGCTGCCAGTGGCAAACTAGCCCATACAGTAAATCTTAAGTCACAGCTCAACAAGAGAGGAAGGGAGGGAGGGACGGAGGGACCCACAAAGACAATCAGCACCAAAGGAAAATCAGGACATGGCAATTATAGTCATGCAGCACATAACCTGTTTCCAAGCTGTGATATGTTACTGAGAAAGCAAGAGTGAAATCACACTGATGAGAATCGGGGAGGGTCTGTCCCTCACAATGTGAAATCAATATAAATGTGAAGTAAATCATATTTGCCTTGGGTTATCAGCTGGCATACATAATTCATTCACTCAAAACAGCCTAATGAAACATCCAATCAAAGGCTTCAGCCTCACTCTAAGAGGTGTGATAAAAATATTACAACTCCTTATCAATATGCAGTCATTTCTTTTTTTGTTAGCAAGAAAAACAGCAGTGATAACGTGCGGGTGATGTTTGTGCACACATTAAAGCCTAACTGAACGCAACGCAATTTTATTCTAGGCAAGCGCAAGGGGCGCTTGTTTTCACTGCCTCTACATTGCATTGCATTGGAGTCAAACTGTGCACACAAACAATGAGACATCACAAATCCCTGTAAATAATTTAGCTGTATGAACTTGTGTGCGTGCTCATCATAGCACACAACCAACCAGCTTCTCTCAAGTAGCCTACAGGGCCAAACACAGTCGCTGCTCGTACAAATTACAGCCACTGCAAAATACTACGAAATGCTGCTAACACATTATTCTGCTAAGTTAACTCTTCAGTGGGCTGGGATATATCAGATTAATTTTTTAAAATTTGATTTATTTCCCTCATAGTGTGTATAAAGTATTCACTGTGAAACAGTAACATGAATAGTTACGCTGCCCACCTGGCATGGTTTACAGGATCGTAATGACTCCAGGTTTAGCTTGCTCTTGCTACCTCATAGTGAGTCTGACAGTCGTAGCTATAAGAGTGACAGACTGCAAAAAGACTTAGAGCACTGACTTAAACTCTGGATAGATTTGCTAACGAGTCGTTATTTCTTTTTTTTTTTTACGAGAGATGAAGCCACAGGAGTCCATGGACCAGTTTGTGGATTCTACTCTTTCTCTGCCTGCTGGGTAGCTAATGTTAACCAGCCAGCAGTCTGCCCATAAGCTGGTGTCTCGTCAAAACGCAAACAGCAGACGCAGATGAATTAATGTGCGGACTTGTTTGCTCAGTATGTGCTAAAACTGATTTTTAAGTGGACATCCATGCTATACTTTGCTGAAGCCAAAGGAGCGTTGGCTAATATATCATTATCAGATTTTTTAAAAATTCAAATATTGATATCAGGCTGCAAAAGTCCAGAGCTGGTCAGGTTCTACAAGACATACATAATTGAAATCCTGTGCATATATTGACAGAGAGGGTTCTTTAGGAGTGTGATTTGTACATCATCCAGAGAATATGTGGAACAACCCTTCTAATTTTTTGTGTTTACTGGTATTAGGAATAGTATGTGAATGATCATTTTGCCATTTTACCATTAAGGCCTTGGTTGTGCTAAGAAGCTGCTGACTTTATTTAAACAGCCTGAGTACTTTTATTTTGTTAACGCTGACTGTGTGAGACGACCCTTTGAAACTGCGAAGACACACACACACACTGCATCATGTGCGTTCTTGTTTCTCCCAGTCTGGGATAATATTCACCATTTAGGTGCCATATTCTTTGAAGGCTTTCTTGCATCAATATATAAGGAGGCCCAAGCTATGATGGCTCCTGCTCTGATTCTCCTCTGCGGGTGGAAATTGGGCTTATTCCTATTTAAAGGCTCTGCCTGAGACCAGACAGTTTGGGTCTATTTTCAGAGAGTAGCTGAAAGAAATTCAGGCAGTGGGGGATGGAACGGTTTATGGCAAACTGATATTTTTCAGTGTCTCTCACTCCAAAATGCATCCAAATATTTCTGTCTCCAGTTACAGTCCCGCATGGAAAATAGATTCTCACTTATACTGTTGCCACAAGCAGACAAAAAAGGTTGGGGGGAAAAAAAGGCCAGAGATGGTTTACTGTCAGCCTGTAGTAATCCATGGTAATGCAGTAAATAAAAGCCTGACAGAAGAACTGCAAAGGTGCAAAACACTGATCTGCACCATCAAAATGAATGAATGTTGAACTGAACTGATGGTGGTTTAGTTGCATTGTGAGGAATGTAACTAACAACAATGATGATGTTAGCAGAATGAAAACAATACTCATCCCATTTAGTGTTGTTGAAACTGACTGAGGCAAGTGACACTGATCCTGGAACTGATGTACAAAACACCAAGTGAAAAACACACACTCCTTGTGCACGCTCATAACTTTAAGCATAAATACTTAATGACAGCACTGTAAACTCCAAGGGGCTTTTATAAAAAAAAAAAAAACAATCGTGCAGTTGTTTAAGGAGCAATGACAACAGAAATGAACCACAATCTGCATGTGGCTCTTGCTCCCCTCCAGGGTTACTGGTCTCCTGGAGCGACAGATTGCATTGGCAAGCCTAGCTCTGCCTCACATGGCCTATGTGAGGTCAGTGAGTCTAGCTAGCTGTCGGTGACAGATGGTAGCATGTTGGCCTTGACGGGCAGTTAAACCTGCTCTAGGCACCTCGTGTCCATCTGAATGCAGCAGGTCATTGAGGGCCACTGAATCAGTGGTGGTTATCTCACAGCGAGCTGCCGCGCTGGCTTGGATTAGAAGATCTTGTCCAAGTCATCACCCAATCACTTTAAGAATCCCTTTAGCAGGTCGAGTCTGATGAACACATCAGGTCGAGGTCTTGGTTACCGCTTGCTTTGCAAATCTCACAGTGGTACTGGACATCACACTGACTACAGCAAAACAGGTGCGGGTGGACATTTGCAGCAGAGTAAAACCACTGTGGTACAGGGGACCAAAAGTCAAGAGTGAGACGTGTATCTGTGATAAAACACTCCAATCACTGAGAACATAAAATACTATAAATTATAAACTACAACTACAGCTAGAAAGGCTTAAATCTATGATCTAATCAAGAAGTTAATTAACTCATGACCATCATCTGACCATGGACATCAACTGACTCCAGCACAATGATACAAATTATTAAACGTAAATCACCAAAGCATCAGCATATCACAAAATATCTCTCTAATATTTTAGACTTGGAATTCATACAATTTTAGTGATTTTTAATTTATCGACAAGTGCAACATCTCAACACTAATTAGAGATGCTAGTGAATTTATTCAGTGTGCAGTGTTTGTATGAGCCTTATGCTTTGGGGACATCCCAGATTAAAGCCTTAGTTTTCTGCTGTTTTGGGTGATTTCATTGTAGTAAGCTGTTAATCCACATACCATTACCTAAGAACCAGGCGAGCATCTATTTCCAGTAACAGACTGTGGAGGCAGTGCGACAGACAAACAGGATGAGCCAATTTATTGACAGCTGGGGGTAGGTGTGAGCAAGCTGGAGTCTTGGGTTAGAATAAGACGTGGTAAACTCCATTACCTATGTAAGTACCCAATGACCTGCCAGTGCACCACGCTACTTTAATACAGTGCAGAACAAATGTGCTTATTTTTAGCACTGCTCATAGACTTGCCATAGAATTTGTGTGTCAAACGAATGATTCATGTACAAGAAGTTAATTTACAAAACAAGGTGGCTATGAAAAATCTGACCTGCCAGTCCTGGACAGTGACAACAGCTCTGCCAGCTTATTTCTATGTTTTATTTGGAGCCCTGCCGTGTGTGAGGCTTTTGTTTGTTAGTCAATTTTGCCATTTTTGGCCACCTTTTAGCCAACCAACTTGAATGTGCGAATCCTGTCTCAAAACTGCCTGCAAACCATTCTTAACCGCAAATTTGCATGTCAACATTCTCCAAAACATAACCTTAAACAAACAAAAAAATGCAAGTTGAAGATAGCAAGATACTGCGAAAGCAGATATGTTTGAGGCAGCTTATGGTGAGACCAGAGTTTAGTTGGATTGTTAGAGGTGTGAGTGAGTTAGCACTATCAAATCTGACTAATCACTTATTTAAGTATTATAACTCAACAAAAATTCAAATATAAATGATGAAAATCATTCAAGGGCCTGAACTAAGCTGCAAGATATATATTTTTGTATCTCTGCTAGGGATGAAAACCGAGCAGTGACAGGCCTAATCCCACGATCTATCGCCCAGGCCTTATCCGTATTTAACCAGCTCACTTTCTCTCTCTTCATTCCTCTCCAATTCTTTTGCTCTCTTAGACTCAAAGGGTTTTGAACATCAGGGTTAACCAAGGACAAGCCCTTTGCTTTGGTGTGGAAATTTTGGCTTCTTTTAGGACACACTAGAGGAGAAGTGTGAGAAGTGTGAATATTTGTGGTGTATTTTGAGAATGGGGGCATACACGCTAATTTCTAGGGAAACTGAGGCACTGAATCAATACTGTGGGCTGAATCATTTTAAAACAAAGACTTCTTTCTTCTCTTGTTTCATACAACAGCCTTGTGTGAGCAACACACTGTTCCATAAACTGCGTCAATAAAAGTGCAAAACACAGACACCATGTTTTCTTAAGACTCTTCATAATTTAGTAAGGTCTGACACCCTGCCAACTTTCTCCTAAAAACAGTAGCAGGAAAGTCAAGAATCTGTTACGTCCATTTGTGTAATTATGTCTTGCTCCTGAGGTCACATTTTACACTTGTGAAACAACACAAGGACTTAGTGTGAAGTTGCTGGTGAAAAGTTTCTTAACTCTGGGCCTAAAGAGCTCTGATTCAAAGTCAGTAACTGCTCAGAACAGAGCTGCTCTGTAAGACCACAGCAGGCTGAGCTACATGCCATCCTCAACACAAAAACAATACAATAAAATCACACAACATCACACACATTCATGAGAACAGTATGCTCCTCTGACATCACTGTTCGTTTTCCCCAAATAAAACCTCCGGCTGTTACACATTAATATCACAGTAGAAAAACATTTCCTGTGCTATATACAAAATGACTTTGTTCTTGGTTTCTGGTGCTGACTGGTGTAAAAATGGGAATCATGCATGAGTGCTTATAAGCTATTTATGTAAATAACACATATACGCTGGATGATAGTACTACAGCGCTGAAATATTTCAGCATGAATGAAATAAGCAAGAAGGGCTGAGGGCTCTACAGCAACAAAAACAAAGCCCTCCAATAAGACTGACCTGATATTAACACAGCTAGTTGCCAAAATGGGTGACAGCAGGAGCGTAGCTGTCACAGCAAAGCATCTCGGGTTCAGCCAGAGAACCAAAGGAACAATGTCAGCAAGTCAGGCAGAATGTCCTCGGGTATCGAAACGTAAACAAACATAAGCGTCACCAAGGAGGCTGATCGCTTCCACCGGTCCTATCCGGCATTTAACATTGTGTGCTGGTGTGTAGACCTCACAGGAAATCTGCTGGACTCTTAAACGGTAAAAAACAGGAAGAGTGCGCCCTTCTTCCAATGGAAATCAACGTGAAGCTGTCAAACGTCTGGCAATCACAGATGGCTAAAAGAGTGAAAATAAACTCATGTCCAATATGTTTGTTTTCCTCAGTAAAATAGGATACTCGTGGGGGAGGGGGGGTACTGAGGGCAAAGGGTTTATGGGAAATGTGGTCAGAGTGTGGGCAAGCACTGGCAACTGGCACTAACAATGCTACTTATGTAATACAGACTGTCCATCAGCTTTGGGCATTTCCAGATCTATGTTGGGGGTAGACCAAAACGAATGCACCGAGACCCTTTAGAGGACTCACAAACGCAAACGAATTCCAACCTCGAACAGCTCCCATAGCCTGATGCACTTTATGGACTAGAATGGAGATAAGCAAAATCAACAGTAGAGAGATAAAACGATTTGTCAGTGAATCAATAAGTCAATCTACAGAAAATTAACCAGGAACTATTCTGACAGTCAACTGAAGCAACTGGAGTACGTTTTTAAGCAAAAATGCCAAAAATTCACAAGTTCCAACAACTCAACAGTGAATCTTTGCTGGTTTTCAGTGCTGTCTGTGATATTAAACCACATATTACTTTTTGTGCATCAGAACATCAGAATATATCAACTTGGGAAAAATCGTGATGGGCTTTTTTAATTTTATGGACCAAATAATTAGTTGATTTATCAAAAAAAAAAAAAAAAAAATTACAGGTTAATCAATAATGAAAATAATCACTGCAGCCCTACAACAGTTGCCAGCAGCTCGCCAGAGCCTGTATGGAAGTCTGACCTGGCCTAGCAACAAGTACACTGCACAGCAGATAGGACATTATTTTGAAATTTCCTCAGCTGTTTACTTTCTGTGTCCCTGCAACGTGACACTTCTGTAGAGTAACCTCATATCTGCTACATTCCTCTGACTGGAAGATAAGGTAACACCAATGGAAAACTTATAATTTGTTTGCTAGCAACTGCCCAGTAACTCAGATAAAGACGTTGCTCACAAATAACACATAATAAAAGCAATTCAAAATGCAAATGTGATATAAGACAGGGATTTAGTGGGAACATCACTAAGGGTGTAGGTTTTCTGAAAGGAAGATGTTCAAACCAACCATCAGTAAGGACCTAATTACAAGTTATTCAAAAACCAGTAATATGAAAGGACAACCTACAAAGTCCAGGTTGCCTTGTCTTTTTAGAGTTATGAATATTTCACATTTTCATACCAAAGCTCAGAAAACAAACTCTGCGTGACCTATTGTGTAAAGAGGCAGGTAGAAACATTTCACAGCCCAGCCTGGCTGTAGATCACTCACCACAGTAGTAAGTATGTATGCACCACCAGTATGTTCAGTCAGGGCCTTGTACCATGGGCTGAGAAGCTGCAACAAAAAGAGACAAGACTCAGTTAGAGGACTCTGAATTAGGTTAGAGGACATAAGACAAAACTGACAACAATAGTATCTTGGAAAACGCTTTGAAAACCAGTGCTACTGTTGAACATTAAAGGTCATATCGTGCTATAAACAATTTTACCCAAACATGTCATAAGTTTCACACAGTTTCTCTCTTAGTGTCTATACAGTAGATAGTACCACTGTACAGACACTAAAAATCTTTTATCTCATTTGACAGTAAACTGAATATATTTAGGTTCTGAAATGCCAAACAATCAAACTGTTTGGAGGCCTTGTCTTAGGCTTTAGGAGACTGTGAATGGCATTTGTCACAACCTTAATGTGCATGCGCACACAACAATACACATTCGTGCTGACACTGTGTTCTATTTAGTTGATAGTAATGGTTACATGTGAATAAATGCAGCAATCTTCCAGCAGAACAGGGCTGCTAGCTAGCAAACAAATATAAACAATGCTGGCTATAAACTGTTGAGCTTTGCAAATGCATCAAAGACACACACAGAGCTTTTTGGTAAGACTGCATTTGTTGACAACAATGCTACACAAAGACCCTTTAAAGCAGATTTTAGTGCACATGCTGCGTACCAGGTGCAGGCACTGTAACAACACACATTTTCATTGTCTGTACCTACATTGTTAGGTCACCATATATAAAATAATCCATAACAACTACCAAACTAATACAAAAGCTTGCAGCCTCAGTCAGCAGTACATGGGGACCGAATGGTCTTACCACCTGACTGCCGCTCATTCAGAAGTCTGAACAATGATTCACCTCTTCAGTCAGAGGACAGAGGGAGACAACAGCACACTGTTAGAGCGTGTTCACTGCCAACATTTACAGTGGGCGGCCAATGCAAAAGTAAAAGCAACACCTGGGTAATGTAAAGTAATGCAAAAGCTCCGCAACCAACACTCATTTTGTAAAGCCTATAATGTTTTTTGGTGAGACTGTGATTGCAGACAGAGGTGTTGGATTGCATAATAGTGTGAAGTGCACTGGAAATCACTGAACATCGAGATTTTGTTTCAAGGCTTGTTCTCCTTGCTCACTGCTTCCTTTTTGTCCTTCCTTTCCCTTTAGTCATCCTTCTCCTGCATGCCTCTGTCTTTCCCTTCCTCCTGCCTCTGCTGCCTCTGAGGTGAGGCTATGGCAGACGCTGCAGAGCAAAGGGAGAGATAATGTTACCACAAAGAAAGCGGGGGTAGTTGGGTGTGGCCAGAGAAATGCTGAAATGTTGAAGGTTGCTGAGGGCTTGCTAGAGGATACATGGCAAGAATGAGGTTGGTAAGCAACTCAAGGCTGTCAGGATAGTTTTCACTTTGGTCGAACATGAAATATGAAACACCTGTGTTTTTATCTCTGCCTTCATCAGTAACCCTTTAAACCAGGAACCCTTTAAAAAACAATTTATTCTTATATGTGGAGGCATCCAGGGGGAGTGGTTGAGGGTGGGCTTGCAACGTATAAATTTCCCTCACTGAATTTATTTTAATATGGGGCTAATATAAACAACCTATCCCCTAACCACCCCGCTGCTGCTAGATAAAAGCTCACAGGGAAACACTGATGCATTGCATTTCTTTAGGATTGCACAGTAACTAACTGTGTAGATTTAAGGAGACTAAGAAGGAGTTTTTTTCCCAGAGTAAAAAGCACCAATATTACTAAGTGAACATAACAAAACACCTTAGCTTGGCACAGCTGGGACATTACTGTGACTTACTGAGATTAGAGAACTGGAATACCAGCCAGATTTGTTTTCTTCCCAACACAGTTCATTTAGGTATTGGCATTGGAACGGTTTCATCGAATGAGTACAGGTCAGTTTTTCAGCTAATATGTCCATCAGGCAGGTAGGAGGGGGGAGAGGGCTGTGATAATCTGAGCACAACTGTTCACAATACAGAAAGGCTCATTTTCCATGAGATCGCCAACTGCCATCTGCTCATTCTCGTTTCTGTTTAATCTCTTCAGACGTCCCAATCTCTACTCTTATTACATTACTTGTGCTCTGCGAGTCACAGAGTGCTTCGTGCTAAATTCATATCATTTCATATCTGCTATTTTCTATTTCAAAATATTCTTAGTAGCAGCAGGTAAGTCTGTTGCTGCTCTGTTAGTTTAGCTAACAATACCTTGCAGTGTTCTCTCTCTCTCTCTCTCTCTCTCTCTCTCTCTCACTCTCTCTCCCTCTCTCTTTTCTCTCTCTCTGCCTATTTTTTCCTTCCTGCCCTCTCTCTTCACTCAGGCTCTGATCCTTCAGCCAACATGGGACATCTCTCTCTCTCATTTGGCTATTGGTGCCTCATTCCAGATGTTTTGGATCTGGATCTTCATCCTCCAGGGGTCCCGCCCTCTGCCTTTCTTCTTACTCTCTACCTCTGTCTCTCTCTCTCCCTTGTGTTCATATTGTCCTTGTCTCTCTCTCCAACCGTCCAAAACTTTTAACAATCAGTGATTGTGTTTATGGTGTTTTTAAGTGTGTGCTATGTTCATGCTTCTGGAGACTCCAACAATTTCAGCACACAGTTCACAGTTCCATGTTTGTTAGTTTTGATCAATTTGAAAGCAACTCGACAACAGCAGGGCAACTCATCAACAACAACCACAATCATACAAAAGCCACAGCACATAAAATCACTGCTCCCCTGTATATAAAGGAAGCTTAAGGACACCAGGCCTTTCACTCAACAACAATGCTACATCATAAACATGGGTCAGATGAGAAGTACATGCTAACCCCCACCAATCCACGATGAGAACAGTCTTCTTTTAAGACTGGCTGAGCCAAAGCCACATGAGATCCTACGGACTTAACCCTGCATTACAGATAAACACATCAACTCCTAAAGCAGCACTGATCCCAGGCTTTCCTGACAATAATGCAAAACATCAGAGCCCTGCAAGGATCCCATGAGAGTTAAATCTGGAGTTAAACGCACCTTCACTTTCTCTCACTCGTGAAGTACACAAGCGACACCTCATCAGAGGGGAGAGAGGGGAGAAACCCCTGTCTGGTGAACTGTTAAATCCAAGTCCCAGACAGCTTGTTAGAGGGGGAGGTCGGCTGTAGAATATTTTGGGCCTGAGCTCTTAGCAATGTTTCATTTTGGAAATTAATATTGTAGTAATGCCGAACTATGTAAGATCACATCAGGATGATCTGGTACTATTATTAGTTCACTGGTATATCACTGACATCACTGACATTCTGTAGATCTACTCTGTCAGATCTACAGAAAATGTGCCACTCCTGCTCCCAGTGGAAACGTAGCTACTTGTTCTGTGCAATAATGATCAATTAGTAAGACAGAGGAAATCAGACACAGAGAAAGACAGAAACTAAACCTTTTTGGCTTTTCCAGAACCAAAAACACAAGAACAAATGAATACCAAATGGATCAAACTGTGTGTTTGGTTTAAGCTGCAAACATTAGCATGTCTGGCTAACTAGTTTACTACTTACTGTAGTAACGTGGTGTTAATTACAAAGCCACAGAATGTTATAATTTGTGTTAACTGCATTATTTTGTGTGGCATTACCTGCTGCCATACCATTGGCTGCCCTGCTCTTCATTGGATTTGGGCAAATTTACATTCAAGGCAGTCACCACTTCGTCCTCATCGTAGCCATTTAATAGCCTGTCTTTTTGAAAATAAACAATGCTGTATTTGCTTTATTGTTAGCATCAAACAAGGTTATATTAGGATGTGATATCATTTCAGGTTTAATCTGAGACTTTGAGGATAATGTTATGCATGTGGCCATTAGGTGCATATTTCAGGCCCTTTAATGTGTTTTACATCGAATCAACTGGAAACATTAAAGATTCAGATAGAGACAGGGTTTTCAACCCTCTCACAGAGTTGGCCTTAATTAGCTAGTCAGCTGGCTACAGCTGATAAAATCTGCTAGCAAATGCCATCATTTCAGCCAGTGAAATCAAAGGTCAATGACTAGAAATGAATAGCCTGTTTTGTTTTCTATTTTTTTATGATGGTTATAAAATTACAAGTGAAAACTGAAAGTTTGACATGCTTTGCAATACGGTCAAGTAAAGTCGCGCTGTTGCAGAAAAAGCATCAGAAAACCACACACAGCAGGGACAGAGGCAGCAGGTGTACTCAGATAACAGCGGGCCAGTTGTCATACCTTGAGGTTTCACTGGAAACTCCTCCGCTGCACAAGCACGAATCACTGATCTAAACACAGGGCTCCTTTTAGAAGCACAGGCTACCCAAGGCACCAATTTTACATGACTAGTGCTTCTGACGTCAACTTGGACAAAGCTTGTGTTTAAACAACTGGTCGGTCACAAACTTCTATTTCTAAAACAAATGTGTTTATTTTCTGAGCGAGATTGGTGCCTGTTCGTCCCACTGCCTGATGATTATGTTTCTGGTTTAATGTTATTTTGTCTTTGTGCATGGTCTGCTCCATCACCACTCAAATCAAACTCTACCACATGTACAGAGGGGCTCAAACGGGACTACTTCCTCATTCATTTGAATAGGGAACTGGTAGTCATTAAAGGTGCACTTCCCCTATATTAAATACTATTACTACTTTTCCGACTTTCGAATAAGCTGATCAGATCCTAACAATGGACCACTATACAGCACAAGTTTCAAATCTTTCCATTTTGGCAATATCTACTAAAATGCAAAAGTCTGTATTTCCAACTAGATCTACCAAATAATTAAAACATGGTTAATGCAACTAGTGAGTTCATAGACTTAACACCTCTATCAACACAAAGACATCATTTTTACTTCAAACTATGTCTACTGTCAATTTCAACAAAGTAAAAAACTTCACCAATGAGCCTTAGAAAAATATTTTATTTGCCTGCAGTGTTTTCTTGAATGAGATTTGTTTGTGCTTAAGTCACAGAACTTTATTGAGTTTAAGTAATAATGAGTTTTAATTAAAACTTACATTATAAATTACCTTCCATATTTTGCTGAATTGAAAATATACTGAACTTTCAACATCACTGCAACATATGAAATTAAACTGTGAATAATACAAGTCTATCTCTGCCTTCCTGTTGGCTAAGACCAGTATCAGATTCGTGATACTGGTCTTTAGTCGTGCTAAATGTCCACAATGACACACTATATCGACAAAACCAAACATGTGTGTGACAAAAACAGGATTGCAATGAACCAAAGAGCCAGAGTCAATGGTCCACAAGCAGTTCAGCAGCTCACACTAAAGGATCAAATCTGCGCCCACAGTGCAGCTGCAGTGTGGTGTGGTGTTGGCGAGCCAACCCTGTCCTGGAAGCTGAGGAATGCCCACTGTCCCTTTGTTATTTCTTTCTGGCAACACAGGGACACCAGCTGTATTGGGGCCTTCACGTCAGCCAATGAGCAAAGTGAGCATTTGTATCGAAATGTACTATCAAATGTGATGCTTGTGGTTTAATTAGACACACTCATGTCAAGGACTTGATTTATAGCAATGTAATTACACAGTTAGACTTGACAGAAAAGGCTCTGCTCTTTGGGGGAGTACTCACAGAGTCTGTGCACAAACAGGGGTTTTCCTGGGGCCACGTACAGGATCCGGGGCTGGTCCCCATAATTAAACATGCTTCAATATTGAACCGTAGTGAAACGAACAATAACAAAAACTAAAGCACATAAGGAAGAGGCCCAAATAAGCTGCAGCAGCAGCAACTGCAAGACTGGATCAGTGTCAAGTTATCATGGCCACACCACACACCTGCATGACTATGATGGATGTGATTAGTCACACAGATGTGAATTAGCTGGTGATTGTAAAGCATGAATAAAACAGCCAGCTAATGCGGGCACAACTTCAGTACTCTGCCTTATGCTTCAGAAACCTGTGATTCACATGAAATTGTGTTATAGGTTGGGCTTGGATCTTTTTTTTTTTTTTTTTGAAGAGCCATCTGTATAACACTCCTGCTGTGCCAACACACTGGTCTCACAGAGACTTATGAGGAAGCTGCCTTTGGTATTGTTGGTCTAGATTCAGGCTAAATGTGAAAACTGTACAGTCTGAACTTAGGTGAAGCTAGTAAGTTAATAATGAGCTCTCTGCTTGTTAGATGCCCCGTGCAAAATGAAACTCACACAATCTCAACTCTGTAGTAGATTTCTTGCAGTGGGTCATTCATTATTTGCTCAAAGTCATTAATAAACACAACAACAATTACTTCCCAAATGGTCTTTTAACATGTTGGATTGATCACTATTAACTGAGCAGTAATTCTGCTATCATATTGGGTTATCATCCACAACTGTATTAGCTTTAATATAATCAAATGGGATCAGACTGTCCAAAACCTCTAATTCATACAGTCAACTAAACTGAGAACTGGGACTTTCCCAGAGGTTGGGACAGAAGCTATGGGGCACAAATAATCACCCTCGGTCTCTCCACAGCAGAGGGTAAGAGGGGCTGCAGGCCTGTAAAATTCAGAGCCTTGAGGGTAAAGAGGGGGAGGGCCAACCAAGCACAGACACATTCTTCACAATGTTGAACTTGACCCCTGGGGTTGCCACACACACCATGTGACTGCTGTCAACTCTGTGTGTGTGTGTGTGTGTGTGTGTGTGTGTGTGTGTGTGTGTGTGTGTGTGTGCGTGCGTGCGCGCGCAGTATGTTTGTAGGTGCAAGACTCTGTATGTATAATATTTGACCACTGATCTTTTCAAATCATAGAAAATAAATGTTTTTCTTAGAACAAATATACTGAAAAGTAACCAAATATAAGGCAAAGCTACAAGAATTTCATTTTTGAATACTGACAATCTGTAACAGTACATTTTTTTAACAATTTGTCTACCTTTTCAATGCTATCACAACTGAGTAAGCTGTGAGATAAAAATGTATTTCCACACAACTGTCCTGAAGACAAGAGCATACAGAGCAAATTGATCTACCTGACAGATAATTGGCTATTTTAACCCAAAGACAATAAACACTTACACCTTACAATTACAAACACGATCACAGTAGGGCTGCACAATTTGGGGAAAACAGTTAATGGCATGGTACTGTGATAATTTTCTCCAAATCAAGCTCCAGGCTTATATTGGTGTTCTTCATATTATTAAACATCTACCCCACATGCTTGAAGTTATTTTGTTCTTGATGAAACTGAAAATAAAGGCACTTTCGGGCTGTCTCATAAGACTGACACAAAGAACAACTTCACAGTGAACCTTATGTACAGATATGTACTTGGAGGTGGGGTGCACCACCAGACTACCACAGTGCTGACACATACAGACAAGCACTCACACTTATGGGTAGTTTAATGTCACCGGTTAACCTAAAATGCATGTCTCTGGACAGCGGGGGACCCAGAGGAAAGCCATGTAGATAACGTGAAAACTCCACACAGAACGGCCACAGACATTTTCAAACCCATGACCATCTTCCTTTAATCTATACTTTAAGCCTCTGCATGGCCACAGCAGTCTGCATGATGTACAAATCTTCATCTGCCCATTTATACAAGGGCTCGCACAGCCCAAAATATACAACCATACATAGAAACGGAACCACACAAAGCTACTTTGGACTATATGAGGCCATTGAGGTAGCAGTGCTAACCACTTCACCGCCACACTGCACTACATCACCTAACATTAGATGTTGTCATTAGTAATTACATAGTTGTCCACTTATGGTAATGATACAAACTATTATCTGACTGATGGCCATTTTATGAAACTGTTGACATATGTACTCTGTAGCTGCCTGAGCTAAAGTTAGCTTCACAGGCTGACCAGACGAGCTGCCTCATGGCTCCAAATCCTGAACATTTTAATTGAAAGCTTTTGATGTGATTGTTTAAAACAGCAGAGTTTAGCTGAGAGATCCAACCTACGTATCACTATCTCAACACAAAATCAAGACTAAAAGCTCTCACCTCTTTCAAACTTGTTAAGATTATATTGTTAATAATGTATGAAAATAATAACTTATGATTATCACTGCAGCTTCTATGGTTTGAAAATTATCCTCATAATCCTTCAGCTCACCAATATAATCAAGCTACTCAGTCTAAACTCATCAAAGTCCCACAGAGAATGTGAGAATATTCATTTGCGTAAAGACCTTCCCAAACCACACAATACCAGACCACTGAATGATTTTTAACAAGGAGTGTCAGTCAGATTTTCATTTAACTCTCATTTCTGAGGTTGTACTTTGTGGTGTCATTGTACTGTGTTGGATTACACAGTTATGTGTTAAGAGTCTTTAAGTCACACCTCCACCTCAAAGTCCATCGTTACAATACACGGTATTGTATTCCGATGAGGGGGACTGGGTCTGATGTACATAGTCAAGAGTTGCTTTATGGGGATTATGATGATTTTAGATTCCAGGTGAATTTAACTCAGTTGAACATTTACATGACTGCCGTCACCAAAATTATCCATACAAACTCATTGTGGAGCTTAGGCTCTGTTTATTCTACATCAAGGCGAATTTCCTTCCTCAACCGTGCACATGTACAGGATCTGGGGCCTGCTCCATATTTGTGTCTCTCTCCATCTCATGTCAGGCCATTACCTAACTAAGGAAGACATTTTCACTCACTGCGCTTCATTGTCCATTTTGTCTTTCCTTTTTCAATTCACAGCACTGACGAGCACTGGTTACATAACGGCACTACTCCACCACTCTTCCTCTGTGATTTAATAAGGCCAACTAATCAATGTGTCCTGTGTAGTTAACATGACTCAGCTGCCTGCTCTGTAACTAACCATATTCCTGTGTCCTATACTCAGTGTTTGCTCTGAGAAAGCACAAATCCAGTATATACTGACAGGTTCACATTATATTTCAAAGGCGGTTCTGGTCCCATCTAGTGACAAAGTGAGACTGTGAAAGAAACAAGTGATTATTTACAGACAGATACACCACAGATTACTCTCACTGGCCCATTTTAAATTCTGGTGTCTGGTACAGTTTGGTCATCAACAGAAACCTCTCTTGTGTCTAACAAGTCTTCACGCTATGGGCCACACACATTACTTCAATTAACATAAATGCATTTTTCCCCACCATGTGTCCAACTCAGCATTCACCAGTTAGGAGTCAATCCAAGCATTCTGCACTTGCAGTTCAAACATTTCACCTCAGAAAACAGTGGCGGCAATGTTCCTTCAGACTCCACGACCCGGACAAGTGCCAGGGTAAGAAAGATGAAACGTTACAGCTGAGCCGTACGAGTCAAAGAGAGAACAAAAACTTTTAGCTAATCACCAATGTGGAGAACTGTGAACTTGCACTGACCCAAAAACACATTTTGAGATTGGCTAAGCTACAAACATAGCTAACTGGGGAGGGGCGAGAGCTAGCTTGCTAGCCAACGTTGATGTTACCTAAACACAATCGGTCATGTTGTTGGTGCTGAAAATATTCTCTGACAAAATAACTCAAGTGGACTAGACCATAGCTTCTTATACTGTGTGCTGTGGGAGCAGACCCAAGGGCGGATGAAACTATGTACATCACAACTTTGTATACACATTAAGATCATAGGTATGCCCAACTCTGTTTTACAAATCTCACTGTGAACGTCACACAAACACAAGCCTGATTTCCACTCCCACGGTTGGATGGATATAAACGGATGTAGAGACGTTCTTACATGCAACTGTTACGCATGGCTGTGGCTCTTTATAGCACCTGAACCCAATTCATCACGTGTACATGTAAACCATCATCGCAGAAATCTCACAATCATCATTATTAAACATCAGAGGGATGATCATATTGAAACAGACTAAACAAAGTGCTTTGCAATACAGGATCAACGGAAAAGATCATTAACAGGGAAGTAATAGCTCGAGTTTAAATAAAAAAAAAGATAAAATTCATCACTTATAAATAACTTAGAATTATGTTTATAAATGCCCCACTGTGTGACATTTCAGAGAGCTGTGCAGACTGCAAAATAATAATACAATAGCAACTAGTAAACAACGGTTGACACACTGCTGTGTGTCATGTCTGACGCCACCAGCACTGTGCTGTTGCTGAGGAGGCAAAAGATCCTCATGCAGAAGTGCCAGCTGTAGTCCGGGGAGTAGGAACAATGGAGCAGGCCTTTTTTGATAAAATGAAGAATGTTATGCACACAGCCTACATTGCAGAGGAGGCTCTACCCGTCGCTCAATTTCCTGTACTTCATGGACTCATCAACAGGACAGTCCAGAAACTCCCAGACTGCTCCAATACAGACAAATACCAGAGCCGTACAGTTAGTGTTTTCATCTAAAATATCATAACATCAAATGTTTTTGCACTGCAATGTCTCTACAATCAATTTTGGCCAAATGGTATCTGCCAGCTCCTAATGCACATAGCGTGCACGCGGTAACATTTAAATTTATGGTGCTCAACTTTTTTGAGCATTTTTTTCCCATCGAAGCGTTTGACAACAGGGAGGACGGGTGAGTGGGATTTAGCAGTGATGGAGCAGCAGTAAATGCGGTGGCAGATCAGGTTTTGATCCCCCTTGCTGGCCAAAATGGGATAGGTCACACACCAGTGCTCAGTTCAGGGAGAATGGTCAGGAGGATCTGAGGACACTGACCAGGCACCTCAGAAAACTCAGGGTCCTCCTGAGTAAGAAGGATGTAAACACAGAGGATGGCATTTCCCAATTTTCAGTCTTGAGACTGTTCCAGCTGTATGTCACACCTACGATACTATCTTTTAATAATATTATCCTTTATCTTGACATCTTTTCAGAGTTTGGTGACGCTCCTCGAGGTGAACTTGGTCCTGCCGGTCAGCAGAGCTGTGTGTGAGACAGGGTTTCCCAACACTGAAATGCATCATATCTGACGGCAGGAGCAGCCTTAGCTCAGCCCAGCTTCAGAGGCTGCTCTCTCTGTCTGTGCAGGGCCCACAGCTACAAGACTTTGAAGCTGGATTGGTGGTGGGCCTGCAGCCAAAAGCAGCGTCGCCCAGGATTTAACCCCTGGCAGTCAAGGCGTCGGGTCGAACAGAGGAAGTAGATGAAGTGTTCAGTGACAGCTGCAGATGCCCTGAAGGATTCACTCAGTGTGACCCAGAGGAAGTTTGTACATTTATGTTGGCCAGCCTGTTTAAAATCCTTTGTGTTGGCTTGTCTGTATATTCATTGGTGTCACTCTGCACTGGCTGTTGTTACCCAAATGAATATGAGAACGATCTGTTGAGGTGAAAACATTACATACTGTATAGCCAGATGCTTTCATCTGTTTGTTCATTTCAATTCCACAGTTGCAAACAAAATTTTAAAAAACGAAATTACTGTTATTTATACCCAGACAAGTGACTTTTGTGCCTGAACAAGTGAAATGTAAACATAAACTGTTTTGAGGCCAGTGTCTCACAACGTTAACGTCGTACACTGTTGCTATGGATGGGAATCGAGAAACGGTTCCAAATTGAATCGTATGCCTCCGAGTTTAGCGGTTCCTTTAATCGATGTCAGCGTGTTCTTCTGACAGTTGTGCATTGCAAAACAATAACGTCAAACTCCTGTCTGCACTGCTGGAAACTTGCGACAAGAAGGAGTCACGACAGAGAAGAAGAAACTGCTTCATTACATAAGGAAAGATGAAAACAGTGGTAAATGTAAAGCACCAAATTTTTTTCTTTGACTCTGAAAATGAATATTGTAGAAATATTCTCTCATTTCATCCATTTTAGCCGACGAGAAACAGACTGCAGCTACAGCGATAATGGCATTGCTGTCAATAAAATCTTAGCAATTCCCATCCCTACCTGTTGCTGGTTAAGAAATGGTGACCACAGCCATTATATTTGTTTCCCCACATTTTTGTTGTGCATCAGAAGGACATGTACAAAATGTACAAGTTAATTACAGCCATTCAAATAACATCTCTATAGCTCATCTTTAAAACTCTGAAAACACTGCTCAAGAATGGAGCCATCCTTGTTACACCAGCTCTCCAAAACACTGTGGCATCATGAAAGGAAACCAAACGAACTGCATTTGATGACACAAGACTGTCAGTTGCTTACATAATTTTACTTCTGTTTTAAAACATTATCTATCGATGCCACCGGAGCCACCAATACACAAAGCTGACAGATTCAGGACATGTTATGTTTTACATTTACAGAAACATTTGCTGCTGATGATTTTTAATGACTGTAGCCAGGTGTTGCAAACTAATTTACCTCCATCGTCACCTGACGTATTCTGCTATCAAAGGGTGGTCGGGGTACTACAGGGAGAGTTTGGCTTTGAGAATGTTTTGATTTCTCCTCTCAGCCTGGGAGCATCACTAAATAAAGAAACCACCAAAAAAAAAAAAGATTTTTGCTATTTAAATATGGTTCACTTGGGGATGGACAAAATGTCAGAAACACCTTTTAGTATTCTGCTACACAATTCCACAGCACCAAGGACTACAGCCTTCAAGATGACCATAGAAGTGAATCAACAACTCTGTGAAGTGATGGGTTTAACAAAGGGTAGGATTTATTGCTGGGATACTGAATTGGATCACATTATGATCCAGCCATAGAAAGAATTTGATGTTTATGTGGTGAATATCATTCAGGCTCATACATGCCTCAGACATTATGGATGGCTTCCCACTTTCAAACTGTAAATTTTATATTGTCTGAGTGAAAACTGATTTGACCAGACACTACACAGGAGAGATGTTGATCTGAGCATTTTCTTTAAAGATCCATCCGTATTATTTCATAAGGCAAACCAAATAACACATCCAGACTTAGCCAAAATGTCCAAGACATTCTGAGTGGCATACAGAAAGACCAGAAGAGACCAGTGCCTCAGCATGATGTCAAGCAGAGACATGTTCAGAAACAGCAAAATGTTACAGGACAAACAGCCAATCAGACATTACAGGACAGACATGAGGTCTTCATAATATGGTATATCTTTTGTGTTTTGATTCTCTCCTTAATGTCAGCGTCCATTTAGCTGTGATTAAATACCAAGACAACAGCTTACAATCTAGTTAGAAAGGCTTAATTATGATGAATGTTACTTCCTAAAATGATCTGCTAGGAGGTGCAGTAGTGGAGTGGTGCATGTGACTGACCAATTAACTGGTCAGATCTTTCTTTATCAAACAACCCACATTACATGTGCAGGTGTGACCCTGATCTTAATGTAGGTCATCGATGATGGACACAGGACAACTGTTTTACACAAGCGCTTGATCCACATCAGATCCAAGTTGAAAGTTGGGTATTCCTGCGTTATGCAGGAGTCATAACCAGTCACTAATACTTAAAATATAATCATTTGCAACATTATAACGGCATGAGACCAATTAACTGATATAATAACAAAAATAAGTTAGGGTTGTGATCATGACAGCACAACAACAAAAACTATAGAGGCAACATCAACGAAAACGTATCCCCTCCAGCCTCAGTGAATGGGGTTTTTTGGGATTTGAATTGGCATCTGTATACAGAGTCAAAGCCAGCGTACTACTGACTACAGTTCCTCTATCCTCCATTCTACAATATATTTATGCACAGAATATTTCCTGCATCATTTTGAACTGCTGACTAAGGACTCAGGGGTTTCACTTCATATACCAAGCTAAACAATGTCTACAGTTGTACCTAAGACAGTCTGAACATCCATCTCATGGAGATGTACAAACAATTATTTTGTTAGCATTAAACAGCAACAGATTACATATGTAAGTGGCCATTAAAAATGCAGGTGTCCTTACTTGACACACTAAGCCAAGTTCAACATACTATCGCAAAAGACTGACGGATGTGTTGCCTCACTATCTTCTGTCAAAAGTTGCACTATAATACACCACAGAGTGTCGGCCAACTGACTGCTGTGTCAGAGGAAATCACTAGACGGTAGTAAATGATGCTAATCCATAAAGCTGATAAAACAGTCTCATCAAATGTGCAGAAAAAAATATCAAGATATATGGGATACATTCAGCATGGTCAACCAGCCAAACAGTGGATGCTAACTAAAGCCAATTATAGCTGAAACTTAAAAAAAAAAACTACAGGCAGCCATTGGCAGCAGGTGTGCTTCTGTTTATTTCCAAAACATGAATATAATATCTGACATAAATACCAAATATCAATGTCAAATATCAATTGGCATGACCTTAAAACCCCTGTATTGGTCGGGCTCTTCTACAAACAACAAATAAAAACTACTCACACACAGCCTCTTTTTTTCCTTCAGTGAGTGACCATGGTTTGAGTGATAGTGTCCTCCAATGCATTACAATATATTAAATAATGAATTTAGCACTTCTACCTCATCAGGACACCACCTCATTCATTATTATTTATATAACCCACTTTAAATATTAGCTGCAATATTTGATCAGGACAAAGCAACACTGTACTAGAAAACACTCCACAGTATTCAGATGTGTTTAAAAAAAAAAACAAAAAAAAAAAAACAAGTGATATTATTGAAAATTCAATGACTGCACACAAATACCTTAACCCAATTACCATGTGATTTTGTAACTCTGGTTAAACAGAGTTGATCTTACCAACCTTTTCCTTCCCAGCACAGATACTCAGGGCTTATCTGGGACTGGTACATTGTGTCATTGAGTTGAGCTTCACAAGGTTGGCAAGTGGCCCTCCTGGGTGTGTGTGTGTGTCTGTGTGCGTGTGTGCGTGTGTGCGTTCACCCCTCCCCCACACCACCCATGGCTTTGGAGCAACCAGCTGCACAGCACTCTAGTAAGCTTTAAATAAGATTGACACAAAGGTAATAAAATAATATATAATAAAATACAATGCATTTTGGCACATTAAGGATTATACTGGGTGTTGCAGACAATCACAGTTTAACAGCAGCCTAGGCTTAAACAGTGGTAATAACTATGTGTTTGTAAAGAACAAGACCTCAAACTGGTAAGTACAACTACAGGACAGAATCCTCACTGTGCTTAAACAGTTTCGGTTTTGATTCGTAATTACTGAGTTGAAAGGTGTTAATAATCTGAGTTGAATTTAAAACAATACTAGTAAAGTACACATCAACACAGGTACAAAGTGTTTTCAGACAAAAAGTAGTTAAAGTTAGAAATAAATACAGGATGCCATATTTAATTAGGAAATTAGATAAATTAAAAATAAAACAAAAACAACATAGCATAGTAAAAGTTAGCTAGCTGTGTAAAACAAATTAGTAAATTCAGTGTTTATCCTGCTAACGGTAAATATATTTTAGGAATGATATCTTCATGGATGAAATTTAAAATCCCTGGAGTGATTTTAATTCAAACCTAGCAGTAGTTGCAGGAAGGAAGGGCGCGATCACAAATACAAACCACGCACGAGAACTGCCTTACGAACACATGCACGCTGTGCGCGCGCGCGCCGCTACTCACGCGCTGACGCTGCCCATCCCCCACCCCGAAACAAAATATAGAAATAAACGTTCAAAACAGCACAATAACCCGCCCAAACCTCGCACTGACGGTCATATGTAATCGCTCTACACGGGGGTATAATTTATAACGGCAATAACAACGTAAAAGACGATAAAAACTCACCAGAAGCTCCAAATCACACAAGGGGGGTGCCTTCTCTGTGCTCCTAATATGGAATCTCCTCCTCCTCCACCACCGTTGTTTTCTAGCTCTATTTAAACCTCGAAAAAAGCGTTATAACGGCCTTCAGACCCGGCCAACCGGTGCTGAGAATCCCCAATGACCGATGTGTTTTGGATACACGGGCATATATATTGATAAATCCCCTTAAAAATGAGCTGGATGGACAGTTGGGTCTGGATTGTAGGTTTGCTCGCTAGTAGAGAAAAGAGCCAAACGGTTCAGTAGCAGCCAACGGCTTCAGACTGAAACACAGAGCAGCTGACCCGCCAGGCGAAAATGAGCTAGGCCTGAGCTCCGCTCTGCAGGAAGCACACTCCAGTCACATAAACATCAAAATGGGTGTCGCAGTGTGGAGAAGAATGGTGTGGTTGGGCTGCAGTTGGCGGAAACACAAAAAACAAACAAACATAAAAACAAACAGACAAACCTACAAATATTATATTAAAAATAATTTTATCAATTTTATTTTTTTAAGTCTCATGTTATAATTAGCTATTTTTTTAATTGTAGCTGTAGGTGTGCTAGTTTTACTGTTATAAGTTACAGCTACTTAAAAAGGAAGTTAGACGACATATTTATTTATTTATTAATGTTACACCAAAATAACATAATGTTCTTTTTTATGTTTTATATTTGAACTACTTAATTGCCTAAATAAATTGGAATGGTTTTAAGTTGGTTTCCGGTCGACATTGCTGACAACATGAAGCAAGCTGAAGAAAGGCTCAGTTATTTTCTCCTTTTCAGAAAGACATACCTAGCCAAGCCACCTCCACTGCAAAGCTGCCTCACAAGTGAATAAAACAATGCAACCTACATATGACAACTAGATAGAATAGTCCCGTATTCAGTAAAAAAAACAAGGCAGATATTCCCAATGTTTTTTGTATCATGAAGTAATGACAGAATATAAACACAGTTACTATGGGGTGATGAAGTGCTCAGTAGCCTACACTCTGTCAGAAGTACTTGTCAGCAGGTCAGATTGTTTCATAAACCCCCTTCCCTCTCCACACCCTTCCAACAATGGGTTGGGGGAGGTGGTCTATGTGCAGCCATTACTGTAACTTTCCTAAACCAAGGATCTGACATTCACACCCACTTCACATCATGATAGGCCAGCTATGTGGAGGTTAGGGAGGGCACTGGGTTTCTTCTTCCAATTCTCTTTCTAGATCTCTTTTTTTTTCATTTGTGACACAGCTATATGTGGCATTTTTCATTTGAACAACAGAGTGCAATACAACAAATGACCTCCTGGAGAGACTGTCTGGAAATGTGTGCTGTTTTCCTCATTTTTAAAACCACACCCCCTGATTTATCAATATAAATCTGGGCAAACCCAAAACCACATTTGCAATAATTATGCTTTTAAAATGAATGTTAAAAGCCTTCAGTTATATGAGCAGGTGAAACATCTGTTAAGGTTTTAGTCCCTGAACTACGACCAAATAATTATTTGAATGGGAAATCATTTTGGCCTACTTATAATGAACTGAAATGTAATTTAGTTTTGTCGTTCATCAGTTATTAGTCATAATGCGTGGGAACCAGTACTGAACTCTGTGCCCTGTAAATTTCAGCCATACCAGTTGTAATAGGAGAGTGAAAGGCTGATTCATTGGAATGAGGCCTAACTTTCACTTGGGGAAAACCCTTCAATCAAATAAAAAGTATTCCAATTGGGTGGAAAACCACTAAATTTTCAGCAAAATGGTAATTAAGTCATTAAACTGCATTACAGTTATTTTACGTTTGCGGCTTTTACTCAAACCAGTACCTGTGTTTATTTTGCATTGCAAAAGTAGTATCCTGGGTCTTTGTGACATGGTTATATTTAACTTGAATTAGACAACTATGTGTTTTCAGTGTGAAAGTAGCAAATTAAACACAAACCAAGTGGTTCTGGTGAGGGAAGCAGTTGTTGGAGGTGGTGGTGGTAGAGCCAGAGGTGTTTGCACATTTTTAGTTCAAACCACACAATACAAGGAGAGGCAGGAGCATTAGGCTTTTCTACAGAGATGCAGGAGACACACACAGAGGCCTATTCTGCAGATGTAAACAAAGAAAAATAGACAACTACTCATGCGTGCTTGTATGCATTAAATGAGATCGTATGCTCATCAACATGCACACACACACACACACACACACACACACTGCAGATAAAGCCCAGCTGAAATAAACAGACAGACAGAAAGCCCTGGGGTGGTGTATAGTGTGAGCTTTAGCGTGGCTGTAATAGGAGAGTGGAGGATGGGTAATAACTCTTATACAGGGGGGACATCAGTGCATTTCCTCACCCTGTATTTTCACATGCCTGGGGATGTTTGTAGTACAAGAGGGCCCCTACAAATTTGATAGGGACAATCATTTTACACTGTTCTCATTTGAAGACCTTAATGTCTGTACTTTGTTATTTTGTGTACTGTTTTATTTTGAGAGGAGACACAGCGATCACAGCAGTGGTAAGTCATTTTGCTGCTTTTGTGGCCCATGAATGAAGAGAAAAACAGTGATGCAGAAAGAGCTCCACTGTGGCAAATTGTGAAGTGAAACACCTCGGGGTGCAGCAGACCACTGTCAGGGTAATGACTCTCTGGGAAACCACAACACACCATCTATACGCAGCACTCAGCCTCAGTGTTTTCTTCTTCTCTCGTCATTCTGCAGCAACACACACCACCTCCACTACTACTACTACCCATCAATGTTTGCTTTGATAAAGTATTGATAAAGTAGTAAGAAAAACATGACTTACTATAACCAAGGACTTGGACTCAAATAGGGACGCATTTTAAAATCCTGAAATAATTCATCTTTGCCTTCTGTACCTAAAATCAACTATCATATTATTAGTACTCCTGTATTTGCAAACAATATAAGTAAAGGTAAATTGCTAAATTCCCATACAGCAATCCACAAGCAAACAACATCATCCTGAGCTCAGTTAAGAAGCAGAAATGGAAATGATCTAATTTGAAAGGTGTTATCTACATAGACTGTGTAACAGGGATGATGTGATCTGTTCAACTTTGCGTGAGTGAGAGTGTTCAGTTTATTAACCTGTGTCCTTAGCTTGGTTTTCATGATGCATGTGGAACGGAGACCCAAATAATAGTTGGCAGAGCTTGTATAATGATTACAAAGGTTTCGGCATGAGGCTATTGCATTTAAGATAAGGCATGTAAAGGAACAGTTCAGCACTTTAAGGAACAGACTTCCTCCTTTTCCCTGCTGAGAGATGAGAAGATTAATACCACTCTAATATCTGTATTTTACATATGTAGCTAGAACAGGCGGGTGATTAGCCTAGTTTAGGCTTGCACGCCATGGGAAACAGCTAGCCCGGCTCTGTCCCTGGATGAAAAAAGCCCCTCTAAAGCTCACTAATTAACAGATTAATAACACCCTTTAATCCATAGACAAACCAGCATGCAAAAACAGCAAGTTGTGGTTTTAATGAGAATGCACGTTTGTAGTATTTCTACATGTAATAAATAAGTACAGTTCTTGGGCGAACTGGCCTTTTTCACAGATGACATTATGATAAGTCACAGTGGGAAAGGCCCTGGTGTAAATAATAAAATGACGCATTTGAAACAACGATGGCTGAATTCTGTTTAGCTGCTTCAGTTTCAGGGTGCTGATATCGTGTGTCCTGTCTCATTTTCACACGTTCACAGTCATGACTGATTGACACTTACAGTGCATCTATATCTGGCATTAACGTGTGATCTGTATCTGGATGTCCTGTCTGGGTAAGGAAAAACTTGTGTTAATGTAGGTGTAGATGCATGCAGAATTTACAATGTGACGTGTATATTATGACCACATTCTTAAGAAAAAGGTCATAAAAAGGTTGAAAGGTCACCTAACTCCACCTCCTCCTGCTACTTAAGCATTTCTTGCAAAAGCTAGAAGTAGCAGCAGCAGCTAACAAGTCTTCCCTCTCAAAAAGTCATCTAAATGTCACTGCCTCGCTTTGCCTCAGGCAGGTCATGTTCTGTTACTAATTTGCATATTGAAATCTGATCAGAGTTAAAGTGCAACCTTATTAGCACCAGGTCTAAAAGCAAAGGCCCGTGGATCAAATGTCATTATCCAGATAACGTAGATCCAGTCACAGGTGGAAATGGGCTCTTCCATTAAACAGAGCCACTGTTAATGTTATTAATAACAACTTTGCTTCTACGTAAATAGTTATTTTCCACCTTTGTGTCTTTCATTATGGTGACATGTGAAATAATTGTGTTTATGTAATAAAAAGTGTTTAAACATTGAGGGGGAACAGAAAATTCATTTTACCAATGTATTTGAAATCTACATTTTCCCACAAATAAAATGTAAAGTCTTTTAAATATAACAGGAATTAGAGATAATAATAACAACAAAATCAGTGAGAGTGCTTAGCTCTCCTGTGTTTGCACATGTACTTTCATGAGTGTGTTTTGAAGTGATTAGTGAAAGGAATATAACAACACTAGTTACAAAGGAATGACAACGTGCCATTTATACTTTCTGTTGTCTGTCCCACCCAACACACAACATGGGACTCCGATGACAGCTCAACAGAGACAGCAACGAGACTGCCTTTTCATTTCACATGTGCTTACCTGTGTGACTCATACAGTACGAGTCACAACCTGCGACACTGGAATTCCCCTCTGACAAAGATACTGAGAATATTTCTCCTCTGCTATGTGAAGCTTTAGTTGCATCACTTGTTACTTGTGCAGTTGAAAGGAGTAAAACTGCCATGACAGATAAGGTGAACAGGAGCACATGGGAATGTGTTACTACAACTGGTAAAACTCAAGCACAGTTTGTTGTGTGGTTGTTGTGTTGGGACTGAATTTTACTGTAACGTGATCTTTGACAAAGTGGTGCATAGATGTATGTGAATGTGAGATCTGAGTGAATGGTCAGGCAGGATTGAAAGTGTCTTCACACACGCACAACACACACAAAATTGACCACAGTTACATAACCATGTTAGATCATTTACAAAAACTTTAAGACTTACTACAGCTCTATATCCTTCATAATACTAAAACTGTATGCTCACAAATAGAGGTACAGAAGGAGGAGGTACAGCTGTACATTGGAAAACGTTGTTTTTACGTAAAAGAAATGTGATAGACCTTCCTGAGACCAGGTATCAGGGTCAAGGAAGGTCATGTTACTCTAATGTACATAAATGAGAAAACATCCCTCTCTCTGTTTTGTAGCTTCTATCCAGTCTAATTCAGCATTTCACCTAAAACAGACCTATATGGAAATTTGGTACAATTACAATGAGTGCTAAGTACATCTGCTTACACAGAGGACGTCAGTTAAATATGACCCAGGACACATTTGTGTTCACACTCATAAAAGAATGTGACCATTTGCAGCCCAGAGCAGCTCCTAATGTGGTCTAAGGATCTCACATGGGTTGTCAGTGTGTCTTGGATGCACCCACACCTGTACTTAGAACTGTCCACTTGTGATCGGATCACCTGAGACGCATGTTAATGACAGGTCTGAACAGAGCCCAGTGTGTGTTTCAGTCAACATTAAGAGGCTATAATAACGATATATCAAATGTGGCGTAGAATGCCTCTCACGTCTCTGACCTGATCTAAGCAAAACAAACGTACAGTTAGCAGTGCTCTTACTGTCCACTGCCCACAGTCTTGTCCTTCCCTCTTCTCTAATTAACTGGAGAACTCACACACAACACGCACCTCCCCGGCTTCAGCCTTTAAAAACCCATACCAGCGTTAAACTATATCTGCTTCAAAGGACAAGTGATACGTCACTCCACCTTTGGCATATTTAGTGCTCTAACAATGACAAGGTCTCAACAAAGCATGGCTCCATAATACGTCTTCATAAGGGCTTACAGTAATGGCTGTTCTCTACCTACACAGCTATAATTTACCCTCCACAGTGGAGACTGGAATAGCATGGCTGGCTGTTGCTGTTAAGTGATTAAATTATTTAGCGTGACAGAGATGGAGACAGAAAAACAGATATTGCATGAATGTGTGTGGGGGTTTTTATGTGGGTGTGTGAGGGGGAGAGCGAAAAGCAGGAAGAAACGAACGGAATCTTTTATGTAGGCGCTTGTGTGTCGGCATGTTTGTGTGTGTGTGTATATGTGAATGAGAAAGAGAGAGTGGTATGGTGTGTTCTGCCTCATCAGGCTGATAAGACAAAGAGAGGCTGGTCGGTTTAATATCCTCATCGATCCCAGCTCACCGCGTTACACATTAACATTTACAACTAGGAAATCCAGCTCAGACAGTTAAAGACTCTCCTGAGTGAAAGGGAGATGAAAATACAGAGAAGTGATCGTAGACAGAGGAGGGGAAAACACCAACAATAAATCCCAGGGTGTGCAGACAAGCCTGAGTTATAAAATCTAACCAGTGTCAGTCCCAGTGATTTTGGCTGCTTAAAATGAGAATTTGTGTTCCACTGAAACTCAAAACACCAATAATTCTCAATAACAAAGAAGAGAGACAGTAAAATCTCAGAGGTATTCTCACAGGAGGTTGTTGTATATAAATATTATAAACCAAGGAACTGTGGCAATCATTTAACCATGCAAGCAGCACTGCTCCTGGGATGGCAGTGTCTGTGGGTGCTCAGATTTGGTTCGGATTGAAATGTCTCCACAAATATTGGAACAGAATTTGGTTCATATGTTCATGTTCCCAAACGATGAATCATATTTACTTCAGTAGACATGGACGGAGCATTGAAGCTGCTGCTGCTCTGCTAACACACTGCCCAGTGTGCTCGCACATTCAAATTCAGAAAGCTGGGGACAGTGGCGGCTGCTATTCACTGTGAATAAGACCTGGCTGTCAACACACACCCAGGCCAGATACTACAAGCTAATTAGTATTAGTATGTGTGAATGTAACATTAGTCTTGTTGACCCTTAATGTTGTCGCAAAGTGGAAGGTGTTTAGGGAAGCATTTTTCCCATGTAGTGTAATAATATACTTAATCCTTTTCAACATAAAAACATAGGAGTCTCTTGGATAATTTAACAGCCCTATAGATATATATTATGTTATGGCCACCAGTTTTAATGATTTCAATTTTGTTTCTAAGAAGCTATATTTTATCTGTCAGTTTGACATGGCAGATAGCTCTATATACTACAATACCCATGAGCCTTGGCCATGGTTGTGATGGAAAAGAAGCCAGCCCCCAACAAGGCAATTGATAGTACTTAACATAAGCTTTAAACATTTAAATTTAAAAGAAACAATGACTGACACCTTTTCACCTGGACCTCTGTGATTACTGCTCACCAGTATTCCCTGTGTGCTGGCAGAAATATCCATCCATCCATCCATTTTCTACCGCTTAATCCTTCAGGGTCGCGGGGGAGCTGGAGCCTATCCCAGCTGACTATGGGCCAGAGGCGGGGTACACCCTGGACTGGTCGCCAGTCAATCGCAGGGCTGACACACAAACACAGACAACCACACACGCACACACTCACACATACGGGCGATTTAGAGTAGCCAATTCACCTAATGTGCATGTTTTTGTGATTGTGGGAGGAAGCTGGAGTACCCGGAGAGAACCCACTCTGGCACAGGGAGAGCATGCAAACTCTGGGGTTCAAACCTGGAACCCTCTTGCTGTGAGGCGACACCACTGCACCACCATGCCGCCCTGGCAGAAATATCTGTTTTGGAAATCATGAGTATAAAGATAGCGACTGCCAACTGTAAAGCCAATGACAGTGTATTGAAAGGTTGGTGGCCTGGGATTTCAACAAAATTCAGGTTATTTTAACTCTGACTCACAAAACAACTCCTCTTTACTCAAAAGCCAAGAGACCAAAAAAACAAAACATTCTTTCAAAATATGAAATGCGAACAGTGAGATGTCAGGGGATGATTTAAAAGTGTAGAGTTTAACCGCCAGTGTATCAGGCGTGTATGTGGAAACAAGACTTCAGTCACTCAGCTGTAAAATTATACTGTTGCTCTATCAATCATGCAGTCAACATCTCCCGTGTTACTGTGGCTGACATTCACACATCGACAGTAATACTTTATCCTCAACACTGATGTCCATGTCATATAAATCTATAGCATGACATATGACATATTCAGGAGTTACTATCTTGTAACTCCTGAAACTAGAAGTAACTCATTCTTCCTCATACTACAATACAAGGAAGTGTTAGAAAACTTAAGTCATATATTGCTGTGCATCCAACACAGCTGAGTCAGTCTGCTGCCGCCCTCACATTCCAGCTCAGATCATAGACTTTACATTGGGATGATGTTACATACTTTTCTAGGCCATTTATTCATTATTAAATCCATGTTTCTGCAAGTAATGGTTAACAAATTACCATGCAATGGCACATTATAGAGCTATCCATTTTATGTATACTGTGGGAACTGCATCATAATTTTTACTGCACTAATATCATCATTCTTATATTATTATCACAATGCATATATCTTATTTTGTATTATAAAGGATTCTATGTTAATATACTGTATGTGTTAATTTTATCATTCTTATATTACTATTACCATAATCATTAATAGTAGTAGTAGTAGTATGATTATTGTTACTATTGGTATTGTCATACCTGTGCCATAACATGTACACTTAATGGATTTTTTTTTTCTTCATTTTTAACTGTATTGTGCTGCTTATGAGTGTGCTACTCTACGTGCCTTTGCAAATTTCCCCTCAGGGACAAATAAAGTGTTTTGAATTGAACTGAATAATTCAAAGAGTAATAATTGATCTTGCCGTTTGCCGTTCCAGGTGTCCAGTCAGCAGTTTTATAGACATCTCTTTCATAATGAACGTCTATGAGGAAAAATGCTTTTTGGACTGCAGGGGATCTTTTTTGTTGTTGTTGTTGTTGTTGTTGCAGGACTGCCTGTGAGCACTGGGACAAATTGGCAGCAAGGCTGAGTGGCGGCGTTGTATCTAGCTCTCTTAACACATCAGTGGCTCTAAGTCAGGTTGTCTGACAATGGTTCCTTAAAGCAACTGGCTCAGGAGAATCTTGGGAAGTGACAGGAAATTCAATGTCCATTTATTCAGCACTTTGTTACCTGTTGCCATAGTTGCTGCTATTCTGCAAAAGCCCCTAAGCATGCAGTACAGTCATGTAAATAACTTAAAAGTACATCAATAGTTTGTCAGTATATTCGTAATAATATATTCAGACAATGATCTAAAGTGGAACTTAAAGGTTGACCTTGGCATCACACTGCTCTGCAACCCTTCCAGCAATGGCTGTCGTCCAATAATGACTCAGACTAACAGGACAAGACAAAAGCATGTGACCATTCAAATCACTGAGGGCCAACATGATGTGGTAGAAAGTACCTATAGAAAAAAAAAAGATCATAAAATATTCACTGCCCCTAAATGTACTCTGCATTTATTAATTTTATCGTTGTGCAGTAGTTTTGTTGATTTGTTGCTCTGTTTTGTGGCTTCAGGATATTTCCAGCACAGCAACAATGGATTTTGTTAGCAGCATGTAGAACGACAGTAAATGTTAACGTTGCGGCGTCACACCTTCAGTACTGAAGAAATCCCAGTCATTTCTGAAACATTCAAAACCACTTTGAGTCTAAGTTTAACCTAGTTGTCTAGACGTGTTTTGACTTGCAAATTATTAACTCAGTTGTAGCTGGGATGTTTATAACAGGAAATAAAGCTGCTGATTTCTGTACTCTCAGATAAAACAGAATGTACTGCAGCCACTGGCGCGTCACCTCTCCCCACCCACATGTTTAAAACCCTGCCTTTTAAAATGGTCGCTCCCCTTCTCTGGAAAATTTAATGAACAAAAATGAAATTGGATGTGTTGAACATGGTGGAAATAACATAAAGTTCACTGAGGATCTGCAGTCACTATACACTGTTTTTTTTAATCCAATTGTATTAAAGTATCTGCAGCTGAAAAAAACTCATCTTTGTATAAGAAACTGTTTTTAATTCAAGGTTTTTCATTTTTTTCCTTCTATGCAGAATGACCTACATACAGTATTTCAGAGTTTGTAAGATGTTTTACATTCTCCCCAATCCCAAGGGCAGTATTTACACAGGAGTGACTGGAACAGAACAGAACTGAAGGTGCCTTTTGTGTAAAGGCAGTGCCTCAGCTGAAAGACAGAAGGTGAAAAGTCCTGAGAATGAAGAGCACACACAGAAAGGTTTCTGAGGCAGGGAAGGCATGACCAAGAACTTCAGGGAGAATATCAAATAGTGTGTGGGAGCAGCTTGAATGTGTGAATCTCAATCCATTTTTATCTGTCTATAAAAGAAATGTGTCCTTGGCCTCAAACACAGGTCTCTGTCACGTAGATGTTCTGTAATGGCCACTGGCTCTATCCCAAGAAGCCACAGTGCGTGCAAGACATTTGGAATTTGGTGAGGAAACAGCAAAACTTTACATCACAGCCAACATTTGGTCAACTGACCACACGTTTTTTGTTTTTTTTTTCAATTACAAGCTTCTGTCAAACAACTGAGGTGTCCATTTAAAGTGAGAGTATACTTTGTACGTTTATGTAAAACCCAGTGTGTAAAACATTAAATATATATAATATATGGAACATAAAACATTTTTTAGGATGAACAACTACAATACTAACAGTCATAAAAATATGACAGTCACATTAGCTGCAGTGTCTCTGTAAAACCTCCTCTTTTGCCATTCTACAAACCTTTGCTGACTTGCACATATACAAGAAAACTGAGTATTTTCTCTGGATTTCAACAATACAATACAATAGAATAACACCAGATTTGTCACACTGGCAACTTAAACTTGTCTGATTTTCTTTACTCCATGGCTAAACTGAAAAAAAAAAATCTACCTTTACCATTCATGGCAATGTCCTGTGATGTGCTTTTTGAGTATGCATTTACATCATTTTCAGCATACATTTGTACCACTGGCTGGTTAGAACAAGGCCAAAAAATATACTTATATTTACAAAACACAGCAGCACAGCTAAAAAAAAAAAAAAAAAAGATTGTCAGTGAATGTGCTTAAAACATGCAAAACCACTGGTGTGGCTCTTTGAAACGCAGTTATTTCTAGTAAGGTGTGCCGTGCCCTGTGCTATTTCTCCTTGCTTCTGAAGGCTTAGATACATAGCACCCCAAAAATGTCCAGCTAACTCAAAGCAGCTTGATCTTGAAGGCAAGGTCATTTTACCAAGAGTGGCATTTAAGCTCACTTTATTTTTATCAGCCCTTTCTGTTTTTGTTTTTTTTCCCTCTTGTCTTGCTGCCCATTATGTCCATCGCTCTCACTACTCACAGATCATCCATCTCTACGAGAAAGAGAGAGAGAGAGAGGGAGAGAGGGAGGGAGGAAGGACGTGGGGGAGGGGTGGAGAGAGAGGGAGAGAGAGAGAGCTTATTGTAAACTGTAAGAGGTGTGCAGCAACTGGGACAGATTATGTCTGCGGAAACGAGGACTGCAGGATCCCACCCATCCCCCACACCACACAGATACACACACACACAGACAAACGCACACACACACATACACTGGAGCTCATTTGTGCCTGGCTGGTCACCTCGCTGCAATAGATAGATTCCACCCCACCCCCTATCCTCTGCTCAGTCATTCAGACCTGGGAGAGTCAATAACAAGCTGACATCATCATTGGTTTTGTAGGATACAGTGCTGCCTTTATTCTAGCAGCCATATGAGAGAGAGAGAGAGAGAGAGAGAGAGAGAGAATGAGAGAGAGAGCAGCATCTTCTGATGAGGCCGGGGGCCGAGCGACCGAATGCAGGTCAGAGAGTGAAGGTAGAGATAGGTGGATGGAAAAGAGAGAGAGCAAGAGAGAAAGAGAGAGAGAGAAAGAAATGGTGGGGGTGGGGGAGGGAAGAGCAGCATGGAGGCCTTTCTAGTCAAGCTGTATCAGTGACACCAGCCAAGATGCATATCACACACACACACACATACACATACAGAGGGACATCCTGGTATGTACACACAATCACACACGCCTACATGAGCGTGCACACGTAACTACACAGTTCTATATTTGTGCACAGACAAATTCCCGAATACAGACACATTTAAAAGGAATTTGGGAAAAATATATGAGTTACATAAAAAACCCCCAATATCAATCTCATGTTTGTGCACTAAGTATTGAGCTGGTATCAAGGCATGTTTCATGAAGCTTAACATAAAGATGTTAAGAAGGGAGAAATGCTAGCCTGGCTTTATCAACAGCTCTAAACTGTTCTCATACCACGCTCCTCAAACTTGATCATGCAACTGCAAACCTCTGCAATTTCGTAATGGCGACTGGCAGCAGACCCAGCATGTACTTCTTTAAACCTGTAACATGGCAGTCTGCGGCTAATGGTGCACGGCTCCTTGTTGATAATCCACTCACTGGTCTGTGGAACCCACGACCAAATAATCGCTTCTTCTTCCTCATTCCAAAACTTACCAGCAACCAGATAATAAAAGTAAACTTAAAGACGAGAAGATTGAGAAGTCTGAAGAAGTATGAGAAGTTCAGTGGTGACATGCAGCCACTTTAAAAGCTGTAACACAGAAACTTCATGTTCTTTAAATCTGTTTTTAAAAAGCCTTTTCCCGTGTGTTTTGGTCTTGGTCTGTGTGCAGGCACAATAGCACCAAACCTGGCAACCTCAGTATGACGGCAAGTCTCTTGAAAGCTGCATACAGTAACACCTGCCTAAGAAATTGTTCCAGAGGGTAATTCCTAAAATTGTCACGTTTAAATACATCACACATAATATTAAGCTTAAGAAGTGTTGATATGGGTGTTTTTTTTTTCACTTTGGACAGGATAAGGGAAGTGGGAGCTGTTTTCTTATGCCTCCATTTGTTATGCTAAGCTAGGCTAACAACACCATGACTCCAGCTTTGCACTCAACACGCAGACGTGAGATTCCCTCTTGGAAAGAAAGCAAATATTCAAATTGACCAAAAATGTTAAGCCATTCTAATTGTTCTAAAGCAGGCATGCAAACACACAGTAGCAATATCTCAGCCATAACTCCCCTGCCCTCCTCCCATTTCACACACACACACACACACACAAACCTGGTCTGTGTCTATTAACACAGACACAAACACACACACAGTCTACACAACATTCCAATTAATTCTCCACACTCAGGCTCAGCATTCCAGCCTGATGCTGGTTGCTTTCGTCCCACTGCACACAGGAAGCCATGTGTGTGTGGGTGTGTGTGTGTGTAAAAAGCTTTAGATGTTGCTATAGCAGGGGGCCCCAGTGCAAGGCGTTCTCTGTTGGATCAGCCACCTTGAGTTCAGTTTCTAATCCGTGGCTGCAGCAATCTGCTCTGCCCTCCCCAGACTGTACTCAAAAGTCTGTTTGCTACAATCTGACCAACAGGGGGCAGTGGCAACAGCTGGTGCTAAAGAGAATTGCTACAAATAATGCTCATCCTTTTAGGTTCTTAATCATTTTCACAGAAAAATATCACCTTTTGAAAGGATGAGATCAATTTAAACCAAACAAACAAAACACATGGGTGTATTTTCGAGAGAAGACACTAACCTTGCTAGTTTACACTGAGCAAGATCCCACAGACCCTCAGCATGCACAGTACATTTATTTAGGGTTATGTGTCAGCCATACTATTGACCAAAACATAGCCCTAAATAAAGGGGGCAAGTTCATTTAAGCATCATAAGCATTTTTTTAAAATTCATTTTTAATTTCAAAAGACCCAAATGGTTATCGATGACTTTTTTTAAAAAGACGCTTTGCATAGCACATTTACTTATATAGGTTTACCGTAGTTTGTAGTTTACGGGTGCTTAGCTACCTCTGCAGCAGTTTGCTCACATGAAACAGGTTCCTCTTTGTTGACCCAGTGGACGTTTTAAAAAGTCATATACACGCAAACATTTCAAGATACACTACACCAAAGACCTTGCACTGAACACCCACATATAGACTGAACCACATATAAAAGAAAAAAGCAAACATAATTCCCATCAACCTCCCACACACAGACACACACACACGAAAGAAAAAAGTGAGATAGTGAAGTGTGTGTGCTCAACCATGGCTGGGAACATGATGATGTGTCTTTATGTGTGTTGTGGGCTACACAGTGGACAAAATTAAGGTAATTTCACGGCCTAGTGATGCTGACTTGTCGCTGTTTGCTCTCCTTGCTGCTGCAGTACGGCCAGTGAAATGGGAACGTCGGTGCAAATGCTGCTGTCAATGGCAGCGGCCACCTCTAAAATCCCACAACATGAAATCTAGTCAGCAGTGTGTGTATACATTTCCTAATATTTTGGAGTTTAAGCTGTTTACTGTGATACTGGAAAATATTTTTAGATTTATTCAAATGAGGCTGTTGTAATGTCATTGAGTTTGATAGAGATGAAATTTTGCCAGCATTTACTCTTCAGCAGGAAAACACTAAAATGTTTGAACAAGATTAATAACAATAGTATTTTTAACGGCTGATAAAAAATGGTGATTAAAACATTCACAGAATTTGATTTGAAGACACATTAGAATCGACACAGGTAAAGAATGTTTCTCAGACATGTAATGCTGATACGCTGTGCGGTAAATAGACTGCAATCAATCCAACTATATAATATCGTATCAGAAGTGGAGGACACTGACTGGAGAGATGTGAGCTAATCTTTAAAAACAGGCCTGTATCAGTACCTGTAAGCAGCAATAACCTTGGCACACATTTGACCATGATGATGTTCCTGTCTTCAGACTGTCAAGTCTCTTGTTTTTACACACATGAGAGTCACGGTTTAGGATCATTTTCTGTTATCTCGCAGCTGTGAAATGAAAATCTCTCTAACTGTCAAAGAACGTGAAAACCCTCTCTGGCTTCAGTAGCTCTTTACATGGTCTGTGTGGTTATCACGTCGGCTAGTAGTAGGTAATGTGGTAAATGAAGTAATTTCCATTGTCTGCCATGGATGAGGAGTTGTATAGCTGCATGGAAACTGTCAAGTGATAGCAATCGTAACTAGGTAGAGTAGGTCTGTTAAGCTCTGAATTTTTCTCTGTGCTGCTCAGCGGCTCCATGAATACCATGAATGGAGAACCGCATACCTGCTTTAGTGTGAGATGCAAATGCGAGCATTGCCGGATAACTACTTATCTGCAGTGTAACTTCCAAAGCCAAGAAGCATATCATTAGTTAAAAACATTTTTATGTTACTTTACAGGTCTATGACCCAAAAACATATGATGTTAAATTTTAAGCAGTCACACAATCCAGAGAACATTTTAAAATAGTTACTGACTGGTACTCATTATTTCAGATTCCATGCTGTGTGAAACCAGTTGACAGGGCTACGTGTTACATGATGAAACATGATGAAGGAATGTTCATTTACACAGCAGTTTCTAACAGCATGAAACAGGAATTTACAAGTTTTCACAGTGGCAGTCATTTTATGGCATCCTCCATCTTCACTATTGTCAGGAAAACAGCAGAATTACCAGGCTAGTTTGCTCAGACACATTTGTGGCCATTGCAGCATAACGTTGGATGACACTGCACTGTAGCAAAAACTGCGTCATGTTTTTTTTGCGCCGACAACCCTGCATTTTTATTATCGGAGTCCTCTGTGTCAGAAACCCCACTGTGTCGACCTCACTGAGACGAATGGTCTGAAAACAACCTTAAGGAGAAATTAATAATCTGTGATGATGTTAGAAAGCAATATTCCTGAAGAGACCTCCAGACACAACACTGTTAAGTCATATACTGTCACAGACAAACACACACACATCTACTCTGAAGCAAGTGTATTACACACACACACACACACAGTGCCAAGTAACGAATACCTCAGCCAGGGCAGTGATAGCCCATATGGCCTGCTTACAGCACTGACCTACATAGACCCAGAAAGACCAACTGAGCAGTACACAGGGTGTGTGTGTGCGTGTGTGTGTGTGTGTGTGTTAGACTGTGTGTTATTTTCCTGGAGGACAGAGGAAAAAGGGAGCAATTACACAACATTTATGAGTGAATCTAAACTGAGTATTTTCAAAGCAATTTATTCCCCTGGGTAAAGTTTTGTTTCAGTGGCCAATTTAGCATGAATTTCTAACAGTGTTAAAAAGGTGAGAATTATACTGAAACACTGCAGCACATGATCAGCCCACTAAAGACTTACTGAAGGATAGTCCCATTAGGACACTCACAATGTGATACTCTTTATTTCCATTCATTTCATGATAATGTAATGTGATGTGATTTTTTAAAAAAAGCTGTTCTGATTAATCTTATATTAACAGTATATTACCCTTTTGCTATGTGACAGATAAACATCAATATGTCCTTTTTCCACCACAGATCTGCAGGCCAGCTTGCTGTTGCTATTGCCAGGTTTGAGCTTTCGTGCTTTCCTTGCCAGACTGATGACAAGCGTCATGAAATATTGCCTTGATATCATCAGAAATATCATGAAAAGAACAGTTTTTCCAAAGTACAAGTACAGGGATGTATCAACTGAATAAATATGACGTGAGAGAGACCTGCTTTCATTGCATTGTGTTGCATTTTTTTTCCTCAACCACGACTTTGTATTAGCTTCACAACACCAGCCCCCAGTTTTCACTTCTCACACTGTGCTCTAGTAAAAACGCATCTGCTACAGACAGATGTCAAGGAAGCTGTACAGCAGATGATTCATACTTTTCTCACTGATTCTAGTTTTTGATTTTCAAACAGGAAAAAAAAAGTTGTTGCACTTGAAATGACTAATGTCTCTTAAACTGACTGGAGTGGCACTCGGTGTATACCTCCGCCAAGGCCAAACAAACCTACGCACATCTGTATAGCTCCCATAGTAGGAAAATAAAAGGAAAAGGGAATTAGTTTTTTAACATGAATTATTAATTTGTAATAAAACAAATTAAGTATGTATGTACATAAGTACAACTCTGTGTGTGTAATGCACAGTCAGCATTTTCTTCCACCAGATCGGGATTATTATCAGGATCTGCACCAAACTGTATAAACTCATAGATCTCAACAACATAAAATGTCTGTCCTTTGTGTACATTAAGATCCAAACATTGTTTCCTGAGAAACTAATGAAATATGTGGAGAAAGGCTCTGTCTCTCAACGTAAAGGAATGTGTTAAAAACCCAGATTTAATGGGTTCTTCACTCACTCATGCTCCATCCCTCCAGCTAATTGGTTCAGTACTTTTTGCATAATTCTCCCAACAAACAAACAAAAAACAAACAAACAAACAAACAGGTGAATATACGTAACGTCCCTGACAGAGGTAACAAGAGGCACAAAATATGTCATGCTGCAATGTTTATTTACATTACACCAAGTTTAAATAGCATTGTTTGGGTGTTTTTTTGTTTTCTTTTTTTCACTTTAACCTCATAGTTTGTCCATTGTTTGCAAGCTCTCAACTCATAGAAAGTACAGTGTTAAAGTTTATACTTGAAATAGTAAACTGACATACAATCTTAAGTCAAGCTCCATTTGTCAGATTGTTTTCTCCATCTGCTGAAAAATACTGTGAGATGTTTTTGAAAGTTCTGGTAAAAGTTCTAGTTTTTAGTTAGTGTGACTTGAATTACTGACAGTGATGTTTCATGCTTCACCAGGCACAGCCGATAACAACTAGCAGAGCATAAAAAAGCCTTAAAGCTGCAATAATCACTATCTGCCATCCGCAACACCGTCGCTGCTATTGTCTTCACATTGTGAGTCTGTGTATGTAGGGGTGGGTGTCTCATCGTGGCAAAATGTGGTCCTGGAGACACTTACTGTAGCAGGAACTACCACAGAGGTGGTTTTGAGTACTTTGGCAGTTGGTGTTTGGTGTTTGTACATCTGTCTGTCTGTGGACAGATTTAGTCACCGCCACCGAGTCACAACAGTGCGAGATGCAGTCACCAAACTTTACGAAGATGGTTCAATAATGGTTTTTCCAAACTCACTTCTGCCATGTTGCATGTTCCATTGCACTATACAAACCGATTTAGCCTCTCAGACTTGTACCTGACAGTGGCTTAGTCCTGGCTGGTCTTGCTGAACTTAAGTCACTGTGCAAATAAATGCAACACAGACTAAACATTATTCAACTTTATTTACCCTTGAAAACCTTTGTGCTAGTGGGCAGACTTTCTATGGACATCTACAACCTGCCAGCTTGTCTAACTGTTCTGTGAGAAGATAAATTTTGTGATGTTGTTAAGCAAGGAGAAAAATGCTTGTGATCTCACAGATGTCCGACAAAGCAACACCTGATCTCTGTGATCTGAATGTAGTCATTACCTACATAATTTCAAGGTATAATGAAATTTAAGGTTTCTTTCAATGTAAATTACATTTCACTGTCTGTATTACAGTTCAGAACAAATGCAATTTCAAACAATGATTCCTGCTGAAATCTATCAATTGTAAATTTTTAAAATAAAACAGCATTTTCAAGCATGCAGCCAATGTGGTCTATAAGATACCATTAATATATTTTATGTAAAATGTAATATAATATTATCTCACACAACGAAGAGTGCACTGGTAGTGAATATACTAGCAGACTAGCTTGCTAGCAGTGCTAGTTTGGCCACTTGACCTTGCTCTTGAGAGTCTCATGTGTTGTTGTCACCTTGCTAAAATAGCTTGTTATTGCCACCTCTTTCACAAAAAACAAGCTTATTCTCCCGCAAACTCTCTCAGACATGTTCACAATGAAGTAAACGTATATTCTCTTGCCATAGTCGTACACATAATGCTGACTTCTTTGGTGGTGCATGGAGCACCTACATTTCATTTATCCATGGTGCTACAGTAAAGCTTGGCCTGCTTGGCCTCTGCAGTACAGTAGGCTTAAATTTAACTGGGGGCAAAAGAGAGGAAGTGGTGGGTAATAGCTCACCTATGAGCTGATTTCCAGGTTTGTTATGCAATGTCTGCCGTTCCCCTCAAGTAGTCCAAAAACGATGTTTAAAGATATTTAAAGATATTTCAGTTCAACCAATTGGAAACTCTTGTCTTTAAATGCCTACAGGCTGGGGAAATGCTTTCACTGCAGATCAAGCAGGCAGGAATGTTTGGCAGAACACAAGCTGCCATAAAACCCTTTCAAGGAAAAAGGAAAAAAAAAAACTTGCCCCGTTATCCAAGCCTCACATTCTTTTGTCACAGATGGTTCTCCTTAGTGAGCACCTCGTACTGAATCTGGATTGGATGAAATTTCAAGAGAACCCAGGCTTTAAAAAGAAGTGGCTCATTTGGGGGAAACAAACGTCAGCTGCTTCTTTTCAGGCATTATGATTTGTGGCTGTTGTGGGCTGCTACACATGGAAATATTTCTTTTCAACTCGCTTGCCTACTTCCAGCAGACATCGTGAGAGCTGCTTTTGATTGGTCGTGACTGGGAACAGAGTAGGGGCTCATTTATACAGTACACATGGTACTCTGAAACGGTTTCAAAACCAAGGCCATCATCATGTTGAGCTGTTATTTGGGTCCACCTCAACAAGGCCACGTTCCAGTTCTAGCCAGCAGCGACAATTTGAGGGTCCAATCAACCATACCTACTCTATTTTTTCTTTGCTCTGGTGGAAAATTTTAAATTGATTGTGTTAGCTTCCCACTGTCCAATTACATTTAAACCAGACATCAACTTAAAATGTATTGGGACCAACTAGCATAGTTTTTATTAGAGAGTGTTTTATCCTGTTATCCTTCCAGGTTTTTTCAGTCATAACATGTCTGACTCCAGGAGTTGTAACTTGTAAAAACTGACTTGTCTGCAGTCTTGTTGTAATTTCCCCTCCCTTGTATTCTAAGGTAAAAAGATACGAAGAAATAGCTGATAATCACCGTCAGTACAGACTGTGGTCTGTCCTCAGTTCATTTTGTTATGCCAGGCTTTCCAAGCATGACAAACCCCTGACTATCAGATGTCAACATCTGTCTTCTTATACCCTTAAACTCTTGTATGTTGGGAAAATTTCACCCAAACTCCTTCTAACACTTTCAACAAACCACACTGCAGTTGTCTTGGAAGCAAACAGAGACAGTCATTTTCCGAGTCTTACAGTGCTCAGTGCCTCCCAAGTTCAACTGGCACTGTTCCCTAGCGAGCCAAACGCATGAAACACCTAAGAGTTCATATAATCTGCTCCAACATGCTTGGTGTGAACACACCCTCAGTCAAAAGGCTTGGTGTGAAAATCAATCCTGAAAAAGAATGTGAGAGTCAGAATGCCAAGGCATGCCTGGAAAAGAGCAGAGGTGTTGAGTCTTTTTTCCTCACAGTTGTTTCCTCACAGTAGCTGAAAGACTATTGTCTTTGAAAGTGGACGAATAGCACTAAGCTCCTCGCTAACCTAGATTTATGTAAGTCGGTGCACCATCCATTTTAATATCAGGCAGATAAAATCCACTGAGACATTTTGTCACTCTGGTCTTGGTCTTTGTTTGCACAAGTGCATTTAAAAAGCTCAAAACAATATTCTCACGTGTTGAAAGACTTATTCATTATTAAAATTAGTCATGCTACAATTCCACAAGTTATTATTTGTGACTGTAAACACACAAATATCTTGTTTGGCACCATTGGCATACGTTTCCATATGAACCTTTGGAACATTTCCCAATATCAAGGGTCTTTTGTCAAGATCTTCTGAATCTGAAACAACTTACTGAATTCCATGTAAGTAAAAGTATAGAGGTATTAGTCTTAGTATTAGGAAAACGTCACTTAACCACTGGTTTTGAGCATCGGGGTTCTACATCTGAAAATTCTCTGCTCAACAGTTTTGCTTATTTCATGAGAGATTTTCTGTAATTACAGTTCTGTCTGTATGGACAGGGCCCAGAGGGAAAAATGAGATGTGACAGACTTCCTCCGCCAATTATGATTTCGTAATATTTAAATCAGAACATGAGGACAGTAGGCCTTTTTCTAGAGGACATTTTGGCTTGTCACAGTGGGAAAAGCTTGGGTGTATAGATAATGAAATTAATGATGGCTGATTTCTGCTTTCCGCTGCTTCAGTTTCAGGGTCCTGGGTCTGTTCATGCTGGCTCACTGTCACACTGTCATGGCTTACTGGGGCACTTTAATGGAGCAGAGCCATCAGAAATATTATCACTTACACTTGTGGTTTTCCTGCAGTCAGAAGTCCATATATCTGCATTTTACCAGACAGGTATACCTTGTTGTCAGTGCATGTTTACTGCTCATATGACTATATAGAAAGGAAAAACAGGTGACATCAGGTCCCTTTTCAAGAACAAATTAGGAAGAATATTTTACAACCATAATTAGCCTCATCATCATGTACTGTATCACTTATGTTACCAAAAGTTGATTAGGAGAACAGTCAGCATTGTATGGATCCTTATTACCATATATTGTACATCAGTTAAATGCAAAATTAGCCATAGCACACTGATCTGATTTGCATGTGGATGTCACACGTGGTTTCATCAGGAAAATCCTGGTACCTGCAGGTGTAGTGGTAAATGTAGACCAGGGGCAGGTGGATCTGTGAATCTCAGGTGAGGTTCATAGACACTTAATCCTCACCAGCTCTGGGAGACCTGACCTCTGACCTCCCTGCTGGCTTGGCATTTGACAGATATGGCTTTTAGTGACCTCTTATACTTCATTTGACTTCATCAATTTTAACATCACTTGCACTATTAGTATGAATGTTTAATTTATTTTGGCAGGACAGTCTGAATTCTCCCCCTCCCCCCTCTGTCTGTGCACTGTATCTCTCCTGCACCACCCGTTTCTCTCTCACACACTGCTTTAAGTAAAGAGGCTGCCATGACAGGCTGCCTGTTTTCAGAAGTGAGGCAGAGAAGAGCTTAACTCTAGGGAGCTCTGGAGATCAAAGTATTTACACACACAGACACACACACAGGCACACACACATACACGCAACTGTTCCTGCTCTCGGTAACCATAAATACATCCAAATACATCCTCACATACACACACAGATGGAACGATGTGAAATATCAGCATCAAACTGGATGCGACAAGGTCTTTCCCATGGGGCTGTCTGCTGCCTCTTCATGAGCACACACACACACAGAGAGAGAGAAAATATTTGAAATTTGTAAGGGCAGATTAGGAGAAATCTCTGCGGGTGTTTCAGTAACCCCTTCTCTTTGACAAGAGAATCCCTTTCTGTATGCACAGCACTGACAGCTTTTTAGAACTCTCTCTCTCTCTCTCTCTCTCTCTCTCTCTCTCTCTCTCTCTCTCTCTCTCTCTCTCTCTCTCTCTCTCTCTCTCTCTCTCTCTCTCTCTCCCTGTGTGTGTGTGTGTGTCTGTATCTCTGTGTGTGCGTTGAATAGGTGTGACTGACTGAGATGCCCCACATTCCCCATGTGCATGATTTTAGCTTTGACCAAATTAACATTTTCCTCCATCCCATCCAACCTGCCTTCTTTCACTCTTTTCATTTTTCTCCCCCTCTGTCTCTTTGTCCGCCCCCCCCCCCCCCCCCCACAGCATCCCAACATTAATAATGACAGCGCAAGCTTTTCCAGGCAAAGCTTCTGTGCTTTCAACACAAACCTTAAGGATCTCTAGAGAGCTCCAGATTTCTTTACATAACAGCTCATCATTTACCAAGCATCAGGGAGATTAGCATGTAATTTTTTTTTTTTTTTAGATCTGTGTTTGAAGGCAAATATTAAAGAGAGCCTTGGGTTTTCATTTGGTACTTGGATTGTCTGTTATGCTTCAAGCGCAGGACGAGCAGTTAAGGATTCCTCTGTCTGCAAAAAAAATCTGTTCCTTCTTCCCACTTCATCATGTGTTCACAGACAGACCACTGCTCTAACTGTAAAATAGTCTTGGAGGAACTGACTTGACTGAATATAACTGGAAGAACATTTCCTGTTACATTCAGATTCTGTCATGAGTCTAAAGGAGTCTGCCAGGAAGGAAATTTGCTTTTTGACAGGACCATCATGTTATTTATTGAATCAAATTTACCTCTTTGCAAGTATTTTTACTTGTTCTCTGCCTTTTGTGTAGTTTGTCCCTACAGTTTGCGTTAGCATAAAAAGACATGTCAAAGCACAAGTCAACCCTCTGACTGTCCGTTATGCAAGAAATAAGATATAATAACATGAAATGCCCTTTTTGGACTGAATACAAAAGATTACATTTTACACAACATTTACTAAAAGGTATGATATGTGAGAATGTGAGGCAGTTCACATTCTCACATATCATTGTGTGAACAGACTGAAGTGTAACTTAAAAAAATGAGACTCTCAGTTTCCTGTAACAGCCTGTAGACTGATTTCTGTGTAAAGGACTCGGGACACATTTTCCAGGAAAATCTAAAAGACATGACGTTTATGCTCACTCCAGGGTGAATTACCTCAATGCCTCCCTTTCAGTCCCCTGCAGTGCCAACATTACCCTCAGCACAAAATAAACCCTTTGTCATATAAATGCAGAGTGTATCATGCAACACAAATGGATAAGTTTAACATCGCTAGCCTATATTGTGCTGGCTAGCAAGCTGATAAGTATATAATGCTTTAAAAATCCTGTTTAAAAAAGAAAACATGACGTTGGTCAAACTATTGTCTTACATAGCCAGACCAATCTCTACACCTTGTTTTAGCACTGTGCCAGTGCTGGAGAGTCAAATACAGCTGACAGTCTCGAATATAGTTCATAGACTGTACTATAATGACAGTGTGACTTTGGTTACCTCATTGGTCAACATTATGCTGGTCAGTCACGTTCAGTCTGGTGATTGTCATGTCACCATTTTGGCCAATGCCCAGGGTGCAAGTGTGGCAAGGGGCACTAAGGGGAGGATTGAAATCCTGCCAACAACGCCAGAAAGTGGTGAGGGGCACTAAGGGGAGGATTGAAATCACCGACAATGCCACCTGGGGACTTGAACCCCAGGAAATTCCTAGCATAAACTTCTTAGTAAATGTACAAGACACACAGGTACGTTACTGAGGCAGAGACGTGAGTTAAAAGATTTATAAATGTATTTAATAATCACAAAAAAAACAAACAAAGACTGGAACTGATGAGAACTGCTGAAAAAGAAAGAAGGAAAGGTAAAAAGAATACCGGCAACTGAATGAAATAGTTAAAATGTATTTTATTATATTTTATATACTAAAAAAGGAGGAAAGCCTCAACAATTGAGTTAAAAGAACAATATATTTAATATTTTAAAATTCAAGTTAAAAACACTAGGCAGCGGCCACATGCAGAGAGGCAGACTACACAAAGGAGTGCCAGGAGTGCTACCACTACTCACCCTCGGTGCAGCAAATCAAACTCACGGCAACCTCACAGCAAATGGCGCAGTCTACAGTGTCCCTGTGTATTAACGCACATGCAATTCAGTGAAGGGCCCTCACCACAGGTGCCTAGCCTCTCCACAGTAGCACTCCGCCTAGAAAGAAAAGAATCTCAAAACAAAATTAAGTCACAAGCAAATGAACAATGATGGTAAAGCAAATATAACCCGATAAACAATAATCAGCCAAGCAAAAATACAAAATAACCCAGTTGGCCAGGAGCAAATTCAAACAAAAGAAATCAATAAGAAAATAACAAGAGGAACTGAAGCCTAAACTCAAGGCAAAAGTCAAAAACAAAAGGTCAAACTAAATCTACCAGCCCAAACTAAATGTAAAAGATAAATCTAAACAGGTAGACAAAGGTTAAACTAAGGTCCAACAAAGGCAAACTAAGGGGTGAACTAAGGGGCAAACAAAGGGGCAACTAAAGACGACTAAGGGGCAAACGAACGGGCAAAACAGCAATAGTGCAGGTGAACCTAAAAGAAAGGGGAGGAAACACCATTAACCAAGTTCACACTGCTTATTTAAAAAGTATTACAAAAAGAACAGTCACAGGCCAACTCACCACAGGATGATAAACACTATTATCAAACCCCTCACAAGCAATGCAGCACCTGGACAGCCACAGCAGGGACAGAGCAGGAGGCAAAGAGAGACAAAACATCACAGGTGTCTTATATAACTTGTTCCTGATTAGGAGGAGTTAGGAGGGACTGGCTCAAGGCTGCACTCAGCAGCTCCACCTAGAGTAGGGGAGGATTCCCCACCTCACAAGCATGATTATGAGCGTGAGCAACAGGATGCTAAGTGCAGTTCACTTAATGTCCACCTGTGTGATTAATAACAAGGGTTTTTTTTGTTAGACACATCCACTGTGGCCATAAAAGGCAATTATAAGATAATGGCACATTAGATCTTTTATTTCCCAAAACAGTCAGTTACCTTAAAGATATCATAATAAGGTTATCTGACTGGGTGAGGGGAATGGGAGCACAACAAGGTGGAGTATTAAAACAACTGGATTTCACACCATGAGAGCCATGCTGATGAGAATAATACTAATAATCATAATCATAATCATTACAACTATCCCCTGCAGCCCAAGAAGCATTTTTTGTCCTGAAATACCAGAACAAAGGTCTATTTTTACTTATTGTACAATGAATTTCTAAATCATGAATATTTTGTAAAACTTCCCTAAAGTCCAGAAAAGCTATTTTTATGTGTGTAACTATATAAAAAGCTGCACTACAAGGAAGTGGAGTGAAACAAACAGGGAGGAGAGAAAACCTTTTTGGTTCATGTGCTGGTGCCATTTTAGAGTACTAGTACCTATGCAATAGAAACTCTACTGTGAGCAGTACTGAGAGTTCAGCCACGCAGACACCACAATCATTGTGCGTCATGACTGAATGGTGTAGTGTCACATTCCCGTAATTTTCGTTCTATCAAATATGATTTGATAGAACGAAAATATATGATGATCTCTGTGTGTTTTGTTCCATTGTGTGAATTTTTGAGGGAACTGTTGCCCATAAAGATAAAATAATATATATTTTACCTCTTCTCATGAAATGATTGTGACAATGTGATTCATTCTTGATAAATTAAGTGTATATCTTCTCAAAACTGTATTACATGACGTCAATTCTGGGTTTCTTTTTTCTTTTCTTTTTTTTCAGCAGTTTGTAATTTTACTTCTCCTCGACACGAATGAAATATGTGCAGCCAAGTTATTTTAATACTCTGACAGAGCTCCAGAGTCCCTCTGCATAAATGCAATGGGAAAAAAGATGTTCTATTTTAACATAGTCTGAAGGCTATTTTTAAGCTCTTGCAATATGTGCTTACAATAAGCAACACAGACTTACAGTCAACTCTGCATCCACTGTGGGTCTGGATTATGGATGCTTCACAAGAGCACCCATCATCATTATCATAAATGCATCTGCATTTGTGTTTTCCTGTGCAGCAAACTCTCAGATGGGGGTTTAGGTAGCAAACTGTGACAGATGAAGGTTGAGAAATCCTAATAAATTCTGTGCACTCTGTGACAGCAAACATCACAGCAGAAAGAAATAAGGCACAGTGATTGTCTTCATTTGGCAGATTATCTAGGTGATAGATTCAAGTGGGACATTCAGCAGGAGAAGAGGAGGTACAGTACAGCTTTGCTGAACAAACTACTTGTTAGTCCAACAGTACTGGTAAGATATTTTAAAACTGAGGTGACCGAAGAATCAATGATGAAGTAAAAAAATAGAAGAGAAAGAAATGGAGAGGTATGGGACATTCACCAGAAAGGGCACAAGAGTTATACTTTAATCTTATCTGGAAAATACGGAATAGAAGACTGCAGAGTTAAGAAAAGCCTTCAAATATCTTTCTCTTTTCAGTTTTCATTCAGTCTGTTTGGCCTATGATCTCTACTGAAAGACAAATGTCACATCATCTCTCCTGGGATTGACCAGTAGATTTTTTTTTTTAACATCTCACCGCAGCTCTGAAGATAATGCACACTCTCTCTGTTCATGGCTTTAAACTGTGTCTCCCAGCTATCCTTGCTTTGTTATGTGTCATAGTCTGCCTCATGATGATGTCCTCCACAGCAGTATCCGGTCGATTTAAAGCAAATAAAGCGCAACACCAACACTACAAAAAGCTTAAAAACCCATTAGATCAGTGAAGGTATATAAGTTATATAATAAAAATGTTTTCTGCCTGGAATTATAAAGCTCAACTTCTCTTGCCTGTGTTATGTCTCAGGTCTTCTGTGGTGAACTAAATGGAACAAAGTCAATCAGCTGGAGGTGAAAAGTGTTATTCAGCCATCCAGAGATTCTCATTTCAGCGAAGAGCATGTGTCAATACTAACAACACAATGCATTTAAAGGTTTATGAAAACAGTGCACCACAGACAGGACTTGACAGCTCTGGAAAGTTATCGTGGTGGCAACCATTTTATCTTTCATCACAATGATCACAAGGTAAACAACAGAAATACACTAATCACGTTTCAAAGTAATCCACCTGGGATGTGCAGATGGAGCAATACTGCACTTTGCTGGAAGAAAAAGTTGAGCCTGGTTCAACTTATTTGCTGGATAACTTTACACTGTTTTGCTGGAAACCTCTGTGTTGTGATCCCAGCTGTGACTCAAATTGGTCTGAACACAGCCTTGGACTTGTTTTTGTCTGTGCCTTGTTGCAGGTCTGAACTGAATACAGTTACAACTGAAAAGCTCCATGAATCCACCAAGTCACACAGAATCAGAATCAGCACTAACTTATAGCCAAGTTGGTAGAAAATCACAACCTACACAACAGCAACCACATGCTAGTGTAAAACCAACATCTATGATGAGAGTAGAAATATTTATTATGACCATCCATCCATTTTCCGCTGCTTATCCAGGGTCAGGTTGCAGTGACAGCAGGTTAAGGTAACCCTGATGTCCCCAGCAACATTCTTTAGTTCCCTCTTTGGGATCCTGAGGTGTCCTCAGGCCAGGTGGTCTCTGGATCTACCCAGGGTGCCTTTTACCAGTTGGACATGCCCAGAAAACCAATAGAAGGTGTCCTGGTGGTATCCTGATCAGATGCCTGAATTTGGCACTGTGAAGGAGCAATGGCTGTACTCATAGCACAGTGCAGCTGTCTGAGCTCCTCACCCCGTGAGTAAGGGTAAGCCCAGGTCTTACAGACAAAATTCATTTCAGCTGCTTGTAACAACAATCTCATTCTTTCAGTCACTACTCAATGCTCATCACCAAGTTGAGGGTTGGAATGTAGGTCAACTGGTAAATCGAAAGCTTTGCCTTCAGGCTCAGCTCCCTCTTCACCACAGCCGTCTGGTACACTTTACTGCTGATACTGCACCGATCTGCCTTTCAGTCTCCTGCTCCATTCTGCCTTCACTCATCAACAAGATCCCAAGATACATAAAACTCCTTAACTTGGGGCAGAAACTCCGTCCCAAACCGAAGAGAACAATCCACCCTTTTCCAGCAGAGAACCATGACCTCAGACTTGGAAGTGCTGAGTCTCATCCCAGCCTCTTCATATTCGGCTGCAAACTACCCCAGCGCACGCTGAAGGTTATGGTCAGATGAAACCAATAGAAATACGTCATCTGCAAATAGCAGAGAAGCAATTCTGAGGCTTCCTGACCAGACAGTGTCCTCCCTCTGACTGCATCTTATTATCTTATCCAATAGCTCACTATTGCTCCACTGTATTTTGCTACTGAACAATGATCTCAGTGATGTGTAAACATAGCCATGATGGATATATCAAGTTGCTGTAAGGGCAAGGAGAACGTTCAGATATCTACCCTGCACTCCAAATCCCAAGTGATACAGTGACTGATGTGTGGAATCAATAGAGTTTGGTCTAATATTTGCAGGGGTTAGAACTGATTCCTTGCCCTTCTGGAATAATAGTGTGCAATACACACCAACGCCAATGCCACACAATCGTCTGATCTGAAAATATTATATGGCATTCCTTGGCCTTCAAATGTGACTTCAATATTTTGCCTTTATGTATTATTTTCATTTCAAGTTTAATGTCAAGCTATTTTTGTTTCTTTTCTTTGACACTGCTTTATATAAATTAAACAATCACACTAAAAAAATGGACTTTTAGATGCAGAAAACCTCATACTTTGTCTTCTGAATAATTCTTTTCCTTCCACCATTTCTTTGAAGATATGCATCTGTGGGTGTCTTGCTTATGCCTTAAATAGCATCTCAGATGTTATGCATGTTTATTTATAAAAAGTAATGCTGTGTAGACCTTTGAGTCATTTACAGCTATCAAAATATGTATGAGAACATAGTGTAATATTTATGCTTTCAAACGATGCATAATACAGATTTCAGAAAAGTAAACTGGTTGAGTTTTACCACGAAATCCTGTCTGGTGATATCATGCAACTAAACATCTTTTTAGTGGCTGCTGGTGGTGAAGGTGGCCCCATGCTAAGATTTGGAGGGTGCAGATTTCTCACTATGCTAGCTTGTTTGTTGTTTTCTTGAAGACTTTCCAGCAGTGAATGTCATAATTCCCCTGTGGACATAATCTGCTGCAGGAAACTGTTCACCGTTGACAGCTTTGCATCACAGGTTTGATTCTAATCTGCCAAGAAAAAAAAAGCTCCTGTAACGCCTACAAACTACCACTGATGTGAATCTAACATCGGGGTACGCAATAAATGGCAGCTGTGTTCTGCATTTAGCCCTGTGATCAGCTCCTCTGCAGCGCAACAATGCTGAAGCTTCACGCTCCAATACTATTTAAGAAGTGCTTTATTAAAATACGATGAGATGGATATCTCCTGTTTTTCTCACCAAGTTTGGTTTTATTTCTGTTGTAAATCGCTGCTTTTGTTTTGCTCCTGACAAACCAGGCAAAACCATGTTTTCATTACATGTTTATTTTAATATTGTACATTGATAATATGTACTGTAAACTGAAAATGGAAATGCAAGGCATGTTTATAGTTACTTCATATTGTGCCAGTAATAAAAATATATTGAGTCTGTGATACCACCAGAACAAACTGGACTGGCCTTTGAATGTTGTTGATCTGCTGCACCCCCGGGTCAGCAGATCTGGGCATATGCACTGTTTGTGTAAGAGGGTGAGCATTGTTATGTCTTTGAGTGTGTGTGTGTGTGTGCGTGTGTGGTAATATAGGCTGCCTAGATACAGCTGAGCCAATACCAGACATTTTCTGAGTTTCCTTGGCAACACTATAGCAACCTTAGCTGTGAATGAGGCTGCTATTTCTAGGAGGATCCAAAGGATGAAAAACATGTATACAGTATATCTACAGTTCACATTTTTTCTTTTTATAGCATCTGCTCCAGGATAATTTCAAAGCTGGTGACATGAACATCACTGTTACACGGAACATGTTTTACTGCAATCAAAGCCTTGATGCTCGATATGAAACAGAGACATAGTAAAGCAACATGCACTTACATACCTGTTTAAATGCTTTGACCAAGTTAATAATGAATCCCTAAAAACACTGAAAGGTGCAGTAAGGATTTGTTGTTTATGAGCATACATTAGGATGTGTCTGATTCTTTGAATTTCCAGAACCAGTCTGAATGTGTAATGTCAAAACCTTTAGCTCACAGTTTCATATTTGCAGTTACTGCCTAAGTGCTCCATCATGAGCTTGTTAGCTTGACCTTCTTCTGCTGTTGTTTCGTATTTAGCAGACAGGAAGGGAAAGGAGAAGGAAGCAGGATGCAACTGTCAGCAAATGAGACGCTTATCATCACATCTGTTGAGTAATCTATGTGGCAACAACTGCAATAACATCACCAGTCACACAGTGCTTGAGACAAACACAACTGATAAAGACAAGTGTTCACATTTAACCATGGTAATTACAGCTGGGATATAATATCTACAGGATCTAACATTAGCAGGACCTTTAGTTATGCCAGTACCCCGCTCATATGTCTGTTAGTCGGTCTGTCCACCACTTTGGTCCAGAATGAGATATGAGACTACAGTTCGGTCTGAGAGGGACATGAATGTCTACACTAGTCCATTCATCAGTTTTCTTCATTTGATAATCTATACATACATTTTAGTTACTTCACACATTTCTGTTGCAGATTATTAACAGTTAAAATCACAGTTTTAAAATCTCCTCATGGCTATTGACAATGACAGGTTCTAAGAAAGACAGTATATTCAGATGTCCACAATACAATCATCAACCGGTCCCAAAACAATAAACACAAATAAGCGTATCTCCCTTTTTTTGAGTTACCATCTCCACCTATTAGAACATTAATGACAGACTGATATCGTGTCCTTGTCCTCAGGTTGTTAACTGGATGGTCAAATCCAAGACTCGCCAAGAAATCAAAGTTGGATGAGTAATAAGCAGCAACAATCAAACCAAAAAATGACAATCCCACTGGCATGCAGAAAAATGCTGATGTAAATTTAAAAACATATATGTTAATCATTACACTGCTGTTAATGGTTCATATCACTGTGGCTGAAGCCTACTTCCAAACATAATGATCCAATGTTTCAGCAGTTTTTCATACAGAGCCTGGAAGTGGTTGTTGTTGTTGAAATGAGGCTTTGGACTCAACATGGTGGATCTGTACTGAAGCCAACCTGCTGTAATCTGGCCTCACCAGCACCACAGCCTCTGATCATTGGTTTGTGATCAGTACACTCTAGTGCCTTAATGTTAGATACATTCATGCAATGGGATTTTCAAATTAATAGTACTGATTAAATCTACCGCCTCCGCTACTGTTGCTACAAGTATTTCTATTAATGCTACTGCTTTTACAACTCAAATGAACTGGCACGCATGGAGAATCGAGTTCTTTACTCAGTAATGTGATCTTTCCATTTATAGTCTTCAGCTTGTACAATGTGTTCTCATTACTGAACTGATAAGATGCCTGTTTTCATATTTGCATCGCAGGACAGAAAAAGTTTGAGGGTGAATGAGAGTGATAAGAGATATGAATTGGAAGCTACTACAAGCAGTCACAGTATATTCTGAGCTGCTGACAAGAAGCTTTATCAGGTTGAAATAAGTGTGTGTGTGTGTGTGTGTGTGTGTGTGTGTGTGTGTGTGTGTGTGTGTGTGTGTGTGTGTGTGTGTGTGTGTGTGTGTGACTGAGAGAGATGTGGAATATGGCCAAATCAGCATGGTCTAATTTCAGTCCCAGCTGACCCTGAGGCGCCCTAATGAAGACAGAGCTAACAATCAGCTGCTCTGCTGGAAGACAGGCAGGAGAAAAGATGATATTTGTCCTAAACTGCACCATCCTACTTGGTTATTATGTACAGGGCATGAAACCTGACAAGCTGTTCAGCCAAAGGTAACATCTCCCAACATTTACACTGTGCTTACATCAATTTGTCAACCTGTTCATGCACAGTGCAGACTGCATTAATCTGAACTGCCTATGCTGATCTATGTAACTTCATGAACCAACATATACAGTAAAGTCAACACAACAGGAGTTAGCAAACAGTTGCCTGTTTACACATCCAGGAGAGGCAGAGCTACATGAGCATTCATATGGAGACAGGAAGTGCTATGTACTTCACTGAATCTCATTTTCTGTAGTTATATGAACTACAATTACTGCAAACTTCACAGGCTTATATAGACTCTGATCTGCACAGCAGCACTTCAGAAACAAAGTTCTCTGTGGTAGAAATCTCACACTGTCTTGCATCATTCCAAAAAAAAGAAAGGAGAGCACAAAGAACCTGCACACAGTCCAATTAGCAGAGACCTGGAGACACTGCAGCGAAACCTCCACATCCTCCGGAAATTAGAAAGTGTTTTATGTTCGCAAGAATAAACAATCACGATGACACATGTATGAACAGGGATGAGGTGCCATTATTCATTTTGATTCTTTCATCTAACAGTGAAAACCAAGAGATAGTTGGCTTGGAGTTGGTTCCAGTGCCAGTCTTGAGTGTCAATCTTGATTTGTCAAGGCTTTAGAGCTACTGAGCTCATGAGGAAGTCCAAATTTACCCAAAGCAAGTCCACCATCTAACTAAACACCAAAAAAAAAAAAAAAAAAAAAAAAAATTCTTGAAACTATTGTGTTCTGTGACAAATCGACAGAAAACTTTCACCCAGCTGTATAGTGTCTTTCAGCTCTCTGTTTTGGTTTTACAGAAACCAAATGTTCAGATGAATACGTGACGTGAAAAGCTAACAAATGTTAGAATAAAATTAATGTTTGAATGCTGAAAAATCTGTTCATATCTATCTTGAAAGAATTTTTTTTTTACACAAACACATTTAAATGTCTGAGATAGAAGGAAAAATATTAACACTGAATCAAAGCCTGTTTCAGTGGGAGTCCAGCTCTTCTTACAAATGCTGATTGACAAACCGGAGCCTCAAAAATGTAACTATGGTCACATTTTCTAACTTTGAAAAGTCCATTGTTGCAACATGACTTGTCTGATTCTGATTAAACCTAGAAAGATGATGCATCCTAGTTGCTTGTTTCCAGAGAGGCTCCAAAGGGACAGCTTGTTCCTTGAAGAGGCAATCACTCTTCATAGTTTTATGCCAGTTGAATACTGTGTTACCCTTGAAATAAATTTTTTTATATATTTTTAAGAACATGTTGGCTCCACACGAGTCTAGTCCTAGACAGTGCATCACTCAGGTTGCACAGTAATATTAAGGCAACTAATCACCATTTTGCTTATGCAACAGCCAATAGTAGCATACAGGTCTTTGCAGCTACTCTCCTTTCCACTCATCTGCTCTCTTCCTCCAGCATGTCCTCCTCCTCTCTGCTCCTCTGCTCTCATTTACTCCTCCTGAAGAAGGAGAGAAAGGAAGACAAGGGGCAAGGAGAAAAGACAGAGAGAGAGAGAGAGAGAGAGAGAGAGAGAGAGAGAGAGAGAGTTTGTAAATGTAGACAGATGGTAAATACTTCCCTCCTGTAGGGAGCCATGTCAGACTGCAGAGCACTGCTTCACTCTGCATGACAAAACCAGGCAGGCAGACTCTATGTGTGTGTGTGTGTGTGTGTGTGTGTGTGTGTGTGTGTGTGTGTGTGTGTGTGTGTGTGTGTGTGTGTGTGTGTGTGTGTGTGTGTGTGTGTGTGAGGCTACGCAGGCAGGCAGACACTCAGTGAATGTAGGTGAAAGGGCTTTGCTGTCACAGCCAGGCAATGCAGAGCAGAACAGAGCAGGGATAAGCTATAATCTACACTCCCCTGCCGTCTTTCTCGGGGGTGGGGGGAGTGGGTAGGGGGATCGATGTGGGAGGAGGAAGGCAGAGCAGCGAGAGAGAAAGATACAAAAGTGGCTTCATTACGTTTTTGAGTAAAAGCAGCAGTTTCTGTTGTTCTCTCAAGTTGCGATCGAGGCAACGCAAAGAGAAGAGCAGCTGCAGTCAGCCTGGATCTATGGTACTTGTAACAGATTTTGGTGTCATATGTGTATATAAGTATATACTCACAGATTTTGATGAAAATATAATTATTCTGAACTCTCATATTGTCAATTCATATGCTCAGTGTGTTTTCAAACACAACACTTTCATGTCAGGCAACGTGACCAGCTCGTCAGGTTCAAGTTGTCAAGCTCATATTTGTTTCTAAACAGATGGAGTTTTGGGTGAGAGTCCAACCCCCAGGGTATCAATAACCAGTATTTGCCTCCACACTGTTATTTTTGACATTTTTTTGATGTCCAAATGGATTAGCCTTTTCCCATCACTTAAAAGAGGTTTGTCTTAAAATAAATTCTGTTTCAGCATTATCATTTAAGAACTAAATGAATAGTTATGGATGCAAAAGTTTTTTTTTCATCTCAGTACGATCTCAGAAAGGAAACATGCATCAGCTTCAATGCGAAACGCAGAAAGACGTATTTAAGTTTGACGACGTGGCTCTGCTGATGTGATGTTCTGACTGTCATGGAGCTCACCGACCTCCTGTCTGACATAAACAAGATTTGATGAACATAAACACACATTATGGCAATATTCAAAATTCCTAAACAACTAAACTACAACTAAATGAGAATACAACACAAAGGAGTCTCACAGCTGTGAGGACGCAGACCTCAGCATTGTTCGTGCAGATTAATCCTTATGTTGTGCGAGACAGGTCATGGACAGACATGACTGGAGCATCTATATGGATCATGTGACCATACAAAGATTTCCATGTCTGCCTTTACAACTGAGAGTTTCCATTTGTAATCTAAACCAGTGAGTTAAAAACTGTGTGTTAGGCTACGCAGTCACAAAATGGGACAGGAGCAATTTGTTGGGACAGATTCATCAGCTGTGCCAACAGTTTGTCAAGGGTGAACATATGTCCTCCAAATTCCTGTGACAATTTTGTTGAAACCAAACCTTCCAGTCCAACAAATGTTGCTGAGTAAATTCTAAGTCTACCATTAAGTGACTGGTAATAAACTATAAGTCATGATTTATTAGTCAGCTAGTAGAAGAACGCAAAATGGAAAAATGTAAGACGTAAAGTGCTTTCCTGCCCTCTGGGGCTGAAACACTTGTTTTTCCTCTACGCTGGGTGTGGTCAGAGGTGTGTGCTCTGCTGCACCTGTAACCACGCCTAGCAGGGATGTCGCTGGGTCTTGGAGAACACATGTATCATCACTGGAAAAAGGTGAGAGTCGTCAAACACCCAGTCTGACTGCTTACTGATACCATCAGATAACAGTCACAGCATCTCATCCACACACACAGATCTGTTTACCTTACCTGTGTGTTTTAGTGGATGCTGGGGTTTTTACACACGCAAGAGGAGTGTTTATTCACTCCAGTCCATCAGATGAGAATACACCTTGTACTTTTGGGCTTGTGATGTTATAAAAAAAAAAAAGAAAAAGAAAAATACAGTCAGACCGAAACCATGGATTCCTCTTAGTGGTTTCATAACTGTCTCACAGGAAAATCTAAAAGAACAAATAACCGTGGCATGAACACTGATGTGTTTCATCTTCAGATAACATCAGTAATAAGACTGGAGTTGGAAATGGAGTTCATACTTTTGTGGCATACTTTTAAGTCCCTTGTTATATAACATAGCAGCTTTGGCTGCAGGAAATCTGCTTTCCCTGCCTAACAAGACAGAGCTATAAAAAGATGAAGATTCTGTGTGTGTGTGTGTGTGTGTGTGTGTGTGTGTGTGTGTGTGTGTGTGTGTGTGTGTGTGTGTGTGTGTGTGTGTGTGTGTGTGTGTGTGTGTGTGTGGGCTTCTACGTGAGCCTGCTGCAGGCATAAACTGGAAAGGACAATCAACAATTACAGGCAGGCATGCGTAGGGATGAAGGAGGTGGTGGGGGAGGTTTGGCAGAGGGAGGAAAGGAGAAAAATGAATCAGAGCTTGTGTGCTTGGTTAGGTCAGATAATGAATTGCTAAGTGGAGAGGGGGAGAAGGAGGTGGAGGAGGAAGGCTGGGTCACTTCAGGCCAACCTGTCTCACAGGAATGGGAAGATGAAAACAACACTACTGAAGAGAAGCCAGCAAAAAGCAAAACCTCACGAAACCTTTATTTAACAAGGAAATGCATCACTAAGGAGCAGTGTTTTTACCAGCGGATCCCCATTTAGTTTGTATTGGGCACATGCAGGAGGACACACACGTGCATTTGCATGAGCATGGGCAATGCAATACACATTGCAGTAACAAGTTTCACACTATGAATATTAATTTCATCAGCAGTTGGTGGAGGTAATGAAGCGCAGCAATGAGCCATCAGAGACAGAGGAAGAAGGCCAGTAAACATGGATGTGAACAATGCAAACATCTATGATGCAAAGATTTTAAGTGGAAGGAAATGCATTCAACACGTTTATCAGACCTCAGGGATACACACAATACATTTTAGTGAGAACACTGAACACTGAACTTACTCTTCAAGTAAATTCTGTGAGGACCCTCTCTTTCAGTAAATCTAAAAGATGCAACAGACAAGTGGGTTCAACATCTGCTTTTTAAAATAACCAGAGTCTGAAACCTCTGCTTGACATGGCAGAGCAGTTACAACTAGGGTTCGTTTGGTCAACAAAAAAATTATGACAAACTTTATTCATCCAATGACTTATTTTTCAGGACGAAGATGAGACGTTGACAAGACAGAAACTGACTTCATTAAACAATAACCAACTAAACCTGCATGCACTATTACTGATCAGTAAAGATATGACTAAAATGTAATATAAAATAAAAACTATAATCAAATCTCTCTTTATTTTAAATGAGTAAAGTATTAGCTGACACTAAATTACACTGACAGCTTTTTTTTTAAACAATCAAATAATAGAAATCTCCTTTGTGTGAATGGCTGCACCCAAATCATTTTCCTGATGGCTTTGCACGCCAGCAGCACAAAGCCAGCAGCACAAAGCCTGGAGCTAACTGAACCCTGTGGCTGAAGGAGCTTGGCCAATGTCAGATCTCAGGAAAAAGAACATGATGGCAAGCTTGGTTGGGAAAAAAAAAACTGGTTGACATTTGGGTCCATTTAATATAAAATGCCATGGGGATAAAGAGTTTGTGTGTAGTTACGCTAATTTTGGGAGAGAAGCCCTGCAGCTAATGAGCTGGGAAGAATATTAGAAACCTGAAGAGACACCTCAAGATGATCAGATGTTTAAAGGGGCAAAATGTAAGACCTGGCCAAGTGTCAAATTCATACAACAAACAAACAAGGGGCAGCATAATACCAGACAGCTGGGGTGTACAGCCTTATTGTAAGACATGCAGTAAAATATACTGAGCAGTCACCACTTAGCTTGTGTTGTATGCAAAAAAAATGTTTTCTAATATTTGTGAAGATTAACTAACAGGTTAATCTGAAATAAAAAGAACGAGTCTGACTAAATATGACTTCATTAAATTAAAGACAACAACAATAAACTGATATAAATGTATAAATAAGACTAACTCAATAAAACTAAGACTAAATCTCTGGAGGAGAAGTGTGTGTGTGTGTGTGTGTGTGTGTGTGTGTGTGTGTGTGTGTGTGTGTGTGTGTGTGTTTGACAGGTGGGGGTGGAGTGTGTGGTGGTGGTAGCCTAGTGTTGGGGGAGCGGGGGAAAGGTATAAATGGTCTGAGAAAGTGATTCCCTTAAGTGCACGTTCTAATAAAACAGGAGATGTGTGTGTGTGTGAGGGAGAGAGAGAAAGGGATGGATAAGAGTATTGAATGAATGCAGAGGATAATAAGAAGAGATGGTGCAGTGAGGTGGCGGAGGGGAGAGGGAAAAAAGCCAAACAAATCATAGAAGTATGATGGAGGGAAGAGGCAGATGGATGAAGACGAGAGAAAAGAGATGAAAGGCAGAAACAAAAGGGGAGGGGTGACAGAGAGTGAGCCAGCACGGAGAGATGGATGGATGGAGGGATTGAATTAGATTGGAGGAGTGTTTAATGACTCCCATTGGGGGCAGAGTTGGTTTTTGCAGGAGTAAAACGGTAACAGGGTGAATAGAGAACAAGGCTCCACATAAAAACAAACGAGGATCATGGGAACATATGATGCAACCGATAATACAAACAGTCCAGCATTTACAGGATGTGAAACAGCAGCTGCAGCCTCAACCGAACCCACGACAAAGCAAAACCAAAAGTAACCTTTGTGAGAACGGATGTAAAACTATGAGATAAATATACCAGGATAAGAAAAAATAATATGCGAGAGATGATAACACATCCACAAATATAAACAAGGCTGTAAATACAGAAAGGTGTCAGTAAACAATATACTACGTGAACTAGTTTGTACAACATGTTGTCTGACACAAGGCAAAGATGTTTATAGCTGCTACATTCAAAGGCGGGGTGAGAGGCCTGTCGTCATGGCAAGGCCGCAGAGCTGTGTTCTACTTGTGTATAATGTTTTCGAATAAATAAACCGAAATATAACATGTTGTATCATGACAGCAGCAGGATGAATATGGCATTATCCTCTGTGTTCTTTGGCAGAGACATAGCAGTTCTGTACATACAGGCAGGCTCAGAGGTAGTGAAGATGTCCAGGTCAGGTACAGCTGGGCATTTCAATTGCATAATAATCTTGGCAGTGAGCTGCAGCTACAGCTGTGGTGAGCTCTGAGGGGAAAATGTGTCGGTCATTACCTGCTTAAAGCAGGCTAAACTTTATCAAACAGCACTGACTGAGTCTGCAGCTCCGTTCAAAGGGTTCAATGTGAGCGTTTCCATCACCAGCAGTTAGTAGGCGGGAGAAGTGGGAAAGCTTCTGCCAATGTTGGACTCACAGGGCGACGCTGTGGTTATTTCCTGGAAGCAGTACATACCAGAGCAGACCAAACACCAAACAAGTATCAGTAAAGATTTGTTGGTTCATTTCTTTTGCCAGCACTAATGGGTGGATGGAGTGGAGGATGGGCGATGTGAGAGGAGGGATAGACAGCAGAGTAGACAGCCAGTAAACACTGGCTCAGGGTTAATGGATAACGTCCCTCTGGCCCACAAAGTACTTTCACTTACACATGACTGGTATTCATCTGGACTGCGCTCATCATTCAGCTCATGTGAGCTCACCAATACAACTGCTACAGCTTTGTGAGGCAAATAAGAAAGCAGCGTCCTTAAGAAGACTTTTTATTCTGCAGTATTCTCTTGCATTCTGAGATGAATGCACACTTAATGGAAACAAATTAGATCTTTGTCAAAACTGTGCGACTGACAGGGTGTGGTTAATGCTGAATCAACAATGAAATTGATGCGTGGAAGTGAAAAAGCTTTGATTTAAAATTAGAAACCAGAAAACATCTGTCAGCTGTCGGGTGTAGCATTGAGGCCACGGAGGCAGCATGAACAGTTTCCTGTCTGAGATAAATGAACAAAGTGGATTCTACGTCTGAAGAGACGCCACGCTCTCATGCAGTCTGAAGCTTAGCTGCACAGAGAACCACTGGCACTGAAGAACACTCCACACATCATGCACTGAGGTCAAGGATGTAGCAGTTCACACTGTATCTGTGCTGGGAAGCATGTGGACAAGTATGCCAGCAAAGAGTGGTTTGTATAATGCAGTATAGTGATCTAATAATCTAATCTAATCTTACATAGCCTTAAACTCCACACAAGAACCAATACGTCTCCATGCCTGAACAACAACATACACTGTCAGCTTCAGCTAAACTAAACTACTTGACTGAGATCACAGTAATGGTAAAGGTTTGGGGGAAAACGTGGTCTTGTTCCAGATTCCAGACTCTGTGATTAATAATGGTCTGCTGTTGTGCCTGACAACAGGTGGAGGAACAGTTGGAACGGCTGGAGTTTTCTAGGCAGGATTAAGAATTTCAACGGCATCTTCCTGCATAGCTTGATAACTACCTAGCTACATATTTACACAGTCAGCTGCCATTACAGGCTTACCCACCACAGGTGTCCATTATTGGCATTGCTAATGGATATGATGAATAATACCGGTTAACAAGCTGCGGGGGCTTTTTATAAAGTGATTGTGTGCTTGTTTAACATGCATTCACTTAGAGCTCATTAGGTCAGACAGCCAGTTCACTCTAGCCTCTTTCCAGAGCGTTTGAGCAGCCACCCACAACTGATTTGACCGATCCAGGCTTTGTAGGCACCACTGACATAGCTTGAAAGCCAGCAGGCTGCCTGGCTACAGTCAGGAAAATTAGCAACAGAAAAAAAGACCTGAAAGGCCTAAAAAGTCTTAAACTTTGTTATACTCATAAACTTTATTTGAACATTATGATTAATATGAACTGCTCCTTACAGCAGGCACAGCTTCAGTGTCGGCTGACAATGGCGTCAGTGAGATATGGATATTTTGTTCGCTACTGATGAAGAAGATCTCCCTGCTTTGACGTCATGTTCAATCCTCTGTTTAGCTGCACTAGAGAATGACACTATTCACCTTCCTGTGGGTGCTCACAACTGCTAATGGGTTCTAGGGAGCTCAGGAACCTGTGGGTGGGTGTGAAAACCTGTGCTGCTTGTATATGTGTGCACATCATACTACTATTTAGAGAAACTGACTCCAGCAGGCTGCAGTTATTCTACTATGTAATCTACAACTGCAGTACAGTCACACTGTCATTATTATCTGCCATGTCTTCTTTCCCTCCATCCATCCATCCATCTCTCTGTGTGGAGGTGAAAGAGAAGACTGGCAGGGTTAACAATTAATGAGAGTGAGAGAAGGACACGAGGACGGGTAGAGAAGAGACTGAACAAGTAGAGGGGGTGGACGGAAAGTATCATGGGGATCTTGAGAGAGAGAGAGAGACAAACATGGAGAGAAATTAGAGAGTTGAAAAGGCAAA